>NC_140276.1:3672927-3764323 GCF_964030765.1 Micromesistius poutassou | reverse complement strand
TGGCGGCGCAGGAGGAGGTGGAGGAGGGCAACACTGATCCAACAAAATGTAATTCTATGACTCCTCCTGTCACATCGAGTTGCTTTGTCAATTTAGCTTAAAGCTAGCGCTTCTTCAAGGAAGAGGAGGAGGAGGAGGGTGAGAAGGAGGAGGGATCGGGGGGTGGGGGGTAATAGTCGTACCAGCCCTGGCTGCCACTAACCACCCGAGGATGCCAACCTCCCCGCCCCCCCCCCTCACTCCCGCCACACGTCTCCCAGTGTACAGTTAGCGCTGAGGGAAGTAGTGTCAGCCGGCTGATGAGCCCGGACCCCGCAGCCGGCTCCGCCAAAATAAGAGCCCCATGACTGATTTATAAGACGCTTCAATAGGATTGAATGGTCAGGGGGGGGCATCAGTGTGTCAGCTGTGTCATTGAAGCCATTGTTGGCCAGTTCTACAGATAACTGATTTGTCGCAGAGTCTTGTGCTCGCGTGTGTGTGTGTGTGTGTGCGTGCGTAGCGTGTGTGTAGGAGGGTTTATGTATTCATGTGGGGGTGTTAAAGCGCCATGTGGCACAGCAGGATAGGTCATGCCACGGAAGGGGACACACGCAGGTGGAGTGCGCTAAGCTTCCGAAGACGAAAATGTTGTCTAGGTGTGGCCTTCACTCTGTGGCCCCCGACCACATTCTGTGTTCAGCGGTTACGCAAGCACCCAAACGCCTACACAAAAACACACAAGCAAGCGTGGCCCCGCACACTCATATAGATGGAGACACAGTTCACACGCGCACACTCGCGCAGAAAACACGCGCACATATACTGTGCCTCAGACACTGCGTGTCTGTGCACAGTTTCCTTTTTCTGCTTCTCACACACATCATTTTTTTTCACATCCTATACACATTCACACATGCACACACACATTCACACACCCCCACACACAGGCACACAGGCATGCAAACACGCATAAATGCTTAACCACACACACACTTTCTTCACCCTCGTACTCACTTTCTCTCACTCACTCACTCGCATACACTGTCACATCCTTGCGAATATGCATTTCTCCCTCCCTCACACTCTCTTCATTTTACACAGCCCTCTTTCACGTTCACACACACACACACACACACACACACTCACACACACACACATGCACACGTATGCACACAATTTTACCTTGAAAAGGCTTATACGCGAAGCCTTTCATGAAAGCGGTGCAGGGAACCTGAGGTGGATTCTAACATCTCAGAAGAGAACTATACACCCCGTGACAGACTGAGACACATGCCTGCATTAGATCATCACCCGTATGTCTCAATTCTGCAAAACAAAACAAAGAGTAACAATCTTCTCCATTGTTTTGTTTTGTGTTGAGAAGAAATCCAAATTTAGAAAATGGTAAACAGCAATGGAGATAATAACAAGTTTTGAGTAAATATTGACTAAAACCGAAACAGCACCTTATTCTCCTTTGAGCACTAACTTATTTTACGGCACATCATTAATTAAGCGTTCGCTCCGTCGATTGACGATAATCCTGAGCATTGCCACGCTCTTAAAACGCACAAATCGGGCCACCTCTACTTCTCCTTATCTCCCTTCTTCTTCTACTTCTTCTTCTTCTTCTTCTTCTTCTTTTCGAGATAATGACGGCGGTAATCACTGCGCTGTGGTGCTGATGAGCAAGCCTGAGTGCGACGCGGTCGGCGCGCGCGAGCAGCCCAGGAACAGCTTTAGGTTCTGAGGGCATCCGCGGCTCGGTCCGGGAACAGCTTTAGGTTCTGAGGGCGTCCTCGGCTCGGTCCAGCGGAGGATGATTACTACAGCGGTGGGATCATCAGCTCTCCGGGGGGCGGGGGGGGGGGCGGGGGGGGGTTGAGAGGATGAGAGAGAGAGAACCTCTCGGGGAAAGGATCTAGGACATCGGCGAAAAAAAAAACAACTAGATGAAGGGGGTGGGATGGTGGGCGGGGACACCCCGTCTCACAATGGGACGTGACTCTGCCCGTGATTATTAATATAGCCGTGATCAAGGGGGTAGGTAGTCGGTAGGTACACAGTGAACCATATTACATGTTACTTATTGCACCCGCACTGCCCCCCCCCCCCCCCCCCACCCAGATACATACACAGACCCCCCCTCCCTGGTCCCACACTGCGGTGGATGGACACGATGTCTGCAGGTTTAAATTGGCTGCCGCCGCCGCTGCACCTTGCCAACGCTGACATTTCGCCTGCTATTTATTTCTGCTCTCCGGCTGGCTTCTCCTCCGCCGCCGCCGCCGCCTCCGAATTCTCCCAGTTACGTCTCTGGTCACAATATAGGAGTGCTCTTTCGACGCGTTTAGGCATAATTGGAGCCTTTCATAATTCAAAATACAGCCTCGTAATCCTGAACTTATTAGCTGTCCTTTGTCCCCCCCACCCCTCGCCCTAATATTTCACTTTGGATCTTCTAAGGCTCTTTCTCTTTATTAGGATAAAGGTATTACCTGTTATTTGGATGTGGACATATGAACGGAAATTACGTTTTTTCCTTATCTCATCTTAACCCCGGTGTCGCCTCTTACAGCAGACGAGAACGACGAGGTTTTATCAGAGAGCCTCCTGGTGGGTAGCAAGAGCACCTCATTAACACCCAATAGGCAGCCATGAGCTGCCACCTCTGTCCTTTCCTCATTAACTCCACCCCCTTACCGTCCCTGGCTATTGATCAAACAGAGAGCGTAGCCACGAGACCACCGTACTCTCCACCGGCGAGGCTTCCCAGTCCCTTCGCCACGTCGTTGGCGCCGTCGGCCCAGGAGGAGGAAGAGCAGAAGCCAAGGGGGGGGGGGGGCTCCAGCAGTTAAAGGATGATGCAATCATAGGTTTCATTATCTGGTTAGTCAATAACCTCAAACCCCATGAAAGTGAAGTTAATCGGAGAAGTCATTGTCGTTCCCAATCGCAGAAGGAAATTGTCGTCTTCCTGTGTGATTCCGCGGGGGGGGTTTGGGAGTCGAATCTCCAGTGGTCAACATCAGTTTTCCCGCGGTGACTCACTGTATCCTCGGCAACATGTGCGCCGCTTTTAGAGGACGGCCCCCTCAGAGTACCTGTCCGACCCGATGTTTCTGCCTGACCAGAGGGAGACTGCTGTTCCCCCAATCAGGCCACGGAGCCTCGGACCAGACGACATCACGCTGTTTGAAATGGACCAGGGGTATTCGGTGCCTCTCGGAGGGAAAGATTTCGCATTTGAATTTCAAATATTACTTGGCATGTTTTTCCATCTTCCGAAATAGATCCCCGGATATTCTGTGCCAAGTAAGGGCGCTGAAGGCCTACAGAAATGTGTTATTTATTGATTTGATTTGAATTAAAGCAGAGTTGCGAGAGGAAGTTGTGTGTAAAGGCAAATGTCACCAAATTCCACGTAAGAGCTCTGACATTCTCCCATAATCAATCATTTACCCACCAACCGTCAATTATGATCAATAACCGACCATGTAATTACAATAACAGGTTTGCTATTTTGTAGATGTTTTTTGATCCAAAGCAATCTCTGCGGAATACAGAGATGGATCACTTGGGGGCAAGGCTTTGAGCTCGGATAAAAAGAAAAAAAAACACCTTTACAGAGTAAACTCAGAACATCTTGTATCTGACAAGGTATAAATAATGAAGCATTATACAGTTTTATAGAAATTATCATTAGGATACGGTAAATGCGGTCTCAGGGCATAAAAGGCTATATTCTGCTTAAGTGCCAGCCCGTCATTGTGACAGACATTCAAAGAGTTTCAACACATTCAAAGAACTCCCGTTTTGATAATAACATCACTGTTAATCAGATTTTTTTTTTCTCTGCTTTTGAAAAGTCCCTGAACTCAAAGTGTGTTAGCATATCAAAGTGCCAGAGTGCCATAGTTCTAGAAATGATTGGCCTACCGGGTGAAATATAAACATAGACATGCTCAGGGACATGCCATTTAATCAGTAGCCTTCTATCTATTCTATAGTCTGCTGTTTTTATATCTACCAAAAAATGACAAGTGCACCCGACTTTTAGCCTAAGTACCTCTGTAACCAAAATGGTTTAGCGACACAGCATCACCCAGCGTCACACTTTGACTCCAGAAATAATTTAATTGATGAAATAAAACATTATTCTGCCTCTCTCTCTCTCTGTACCTCATGGTGATCTCACGGTGAAGGATGTTCATGTCTCAGGGATATTACGCGGGAAGCCAGGATCCAGGTGAGCGTGATCTAGTGAACCACAGAAGGTGTTGTCACTCTGAATTACTTATCAAACGGCAATGTGCCCCTTGCTGCATCGAACGAATGTCTCGGTTGATCTCTAAGTAGCAGAGGGAAGGCACAGTCACTAAAGGGCACCTAAGTCTCCTTGTTGCACCCTTTGCTTTATGAAAGGCAATCACTTATACGGGCCACAGGGTATCAAGCCCTAGTCACTTGTTAGGCTGGTCCTACGTCTGGCCCACTTGTGCATGCTGGCCACTAGATCACCGCTGTTGTCCTACCCTTTTACATGTATTTTTATTGTACATCATGGGTTTTATATGCATTAATTTGACCACTGCATTATTAATGTGATCTCATAAATATGATATGCATGGACTGGTATTCATATAATGGAATGGCTTTAAACAAGGCTAGACAAACCCCCTTGAAGAATTGAGTGAAAATGGATCAGTCAAATGAGTTGTTTGTTCCTTTAAGTGTTGCATTTACAGCTCAGATTTTTTGGACTAAATGTATGTCCTTGAATGATTCCCTTTTTAGTCATCTAGTTAGTCACCCTCTGAAAGGAGTGACTTCATTGAAAGGTCTCGAGTCACGAGTCGAGGAGTCATCATCGCTCGCGTTGACACACCTTGCTCCTGACATCAACTCTGGAAAATATCAAATGTGTCACTTTACATGCATGGGGTAATGTAGGATGATATGATTTTTGACTCTAGATATGGATGTTTAAGCCGTTTCATTTCCAAATGAAGACATTTTATTCCGAAATGAAAACGATGGACCATCTTTAATCCATTTTAATTACTAATGATTCAGTTTTATTCATTTTTTATGGAACATAGCGTGACCCTAATACATTTTATATTACAATTTCTCATTATGTTTAACAGGAATAAAAAGCATTTATAATCTATCACTGCACTAGCTAATTTTCTTATAGACCTTTGTCTTTCCCTTTATGAAGATATGAAGTCATAAATATGGCATTTGGATATATTTCTGGCTCGCCTACATTTCATCTTCCTTTTGAACTAAGGTTACATCAAAAAGAAGATGTATATTTCTGTCTGTTGC
Organism: Micromesistius poutassou; assembly: GCF_964030765.1. Taxonomy (NCBI): domain Eukaryota; kingdom Metazoa; phylum Chordata; class Actinopteri; order Gadiformes; family Gadidae; genus Micromesistius; species Micromesistius poutassou. The sequence goes on along the minus strand of NC_140276.1, from coordinate 3,759,007 downwards.
TCTGATGCACTTGAACCCGTGCCAGTAGTCTCAGCGTGAATTATAGACCGGCCCACATAGCCTAAAATCTCAAATTTGATTACCTTTGTGCAGAGACGGCCCAGAGTCAAATGGATCATGCTTTGGCTGCCCGCTCTGATAGGAGCATTTATCAGGCAGGTGGGCTGCATGCTACGAGCTAGGAGACACGCCCCCTTTTAAAGCCTTCTACTTCCTGCTGCTGGTGTCCCCAGTGGACCAGTCTGGATAGTAGACTTGCCTTTGATCGGAAAATGACATGAATATGATGATGTATTACTTTTCCTTATTAGATGCGTGCGCACATTTAGACAAGGGAAGTTTGTATTTTTTTTATTTCTTTTTTTTGCCTGGTCAGACATAAAAAAAAAAAGAAATCCTATAAAATGTAATTAATTATGATTTTTACATAACCATTCATCTGTAATTCTTGGCACAAGTGTGTTCCAGTTTGCCTCTTCCTAGAACCCTATCTGCCACACATTTCCAAAAGCTTGCTTTTGTGGCGATGCTCAATCAATTAGGAGCTCTGAATGCTCATGATCATCTGACTCATTAAAACGTGTTTATAAAGCAATCAATTTCTCCACGGCTCAGTAAAGGCTGCTGCAGCATCTGTGGGGCGTGCTGCTAATGCAACATCCGGCGCTAAACTTTACCCTGTTATTAAGGAACCCCCCTTCCCTTGCCGAGTACTTGATTCCTACACAGTACAATTCCTCCACATGGACTTTCATATAGACGGCTTGCCAGTGGAGTTGAATGGTTTCTCCTTATGTAACGGCTCTGGCCAAGACACGACTCTCAGGACGCAAGATTTATGATCTCAGAGGATACAATAAATCTGGAAAGCAAAAAATTAAACTAATTGAATTTGGATTGCATTAAGTTCCTCTGAGATTCAATTGAGAAAATGTATCCCATTCATTTTTAACGGGATATTTCCTCCCCCGTCTTGGGTGTCACAAAAAGCAGAATAGACCAGTGTCTATAACCTATGCCAGTTAATAGTGGTACTTTTTAAGACAAATGAGGCATACTTACTTTGCCTAGAGTGTTCAACTCACAAATACCTGAACCCTACAAAATGTGCTCTTACAATGACGTGTGTACAAAATAATCCTAGAATGATTTTATTTATGTGGAGATGACAAACCATCTCTTAAACATCTCTCAGAACAATGATTTGTATTACACTGAGTCAATTCTGCCTTAAATGAGTCATACCCTGTGCCTAGGTGTAATACATACCCAGTCCTTATTGCACTTGGGTTCCTTTACCTTGTGAATAATAGATGGGCTACTGCATCACAAATGATCTTTAAGTGATATGGGTGCCTTACGTGTTTTTTTATTAATAACAACTAAGAGAGAGACAACAGAGGGAGAGACATAGAGGAGAGAGAGAGAGGGGGAGAACTCGTAGGTAATAGTTATTCATAGTTTGTAATTCATTATAAATGCATTCATTTAAATTAAATGTTGTGGTCCTTTGGACACAGTGTGTCCTTCTATCAGGTCTGACCGGCCCTCTTCCAGCAGCTAATGCAGGTCAGTGTTACGCTCTAGTGTTCATTAACGCTATTTGTGTTGCATGTGAAGAAGATGTTTTTTTGTAGTTCAGCTGAATATGTCACGCTTTACAAACCCCCCTCTCCCCCCTCTCCCCGCCTCCCTGTCTTTGAGTAACCCTTACGAGAGTTTGGGTTGGGAAAATGGAAATCACTATGATTTTGGTGCGATGAGCAGGCCGGTTTCTACGGGCCAAGCTCGGGGAACATTCGTAATATCGACTCACACAGTCGAGCGGCTTTCCGCATTCAGGTGTGCAAAGGGGAGAGTGCGCAGGGACGAGGCTGCGGCTGCTGGTGCGTCATCATACGTTGCATGCTTGAGCTGTGAGGAGCCGGTCTTAGGCTACCAAACCTCTCCAAGGCCGGCGTGCTTTTATCCATGAAGCCAATGGTTTGGGAGAGGGATGTTGTGGCAGTTGTGTTCTGAATCCACATAAAAACTCTGTTTCTGAATCATTTTATTCTGATGAAGAAAATGTTGGTGTTGGGTTGACCAGATACAAAGATGACAGATTACCTTTCTTTATAATGAATGTGCATCTTGAAACGTGTCAAGGTGCAACATCAGTAATATTTCTAAAACTGAAAACCGCTTTTTTCATTGATCGGATTATTTTATACTCTTTCAATTATCTTAAATTCTGTCAGCTCATTTGTTGATCGTGATCGTGATAATTTGAGTATCAATTGAATATTACTTCATAATTATTGTAATTATACAATTCTGGTGATTTTTCATTGGTTCTCGTTTCATAAAGCCACAAATAATAAGCTCCAATAATGAACCGCTTGGTTTCAGTGGATACCATTTCAGTTGACAGCATACTTAATTACTTCCCAGACCCGCAGCCTGACACCTCGGTGAACAGCTTTGTTCGAGTTCTGTTGTTATGTGAGCCGTCAGTCGGAAGTCCTGGTTGGAGGAGAAGCACACAACTTTCTTGTTCAAAGTTTTCAGGACAAAACTCGACCAAATGTTCCAGATCTTTCACACGTTTGCCTTGGGAATGTGGGGATGTTCAAAAGGAGCAGAAGGACAACATTTCAAGTTTGATTATGGAAGCTATTTGAGGTTATTATGGAAGTTATTTCAGGTGGTTGGTCGGTGTCATGCATTTAACTATGGCCGTTTCTGAAATGGCATACTACATACTGCTCGTATACTGATCGTGACGTAAAAGTAGTAAGTAGTATGCAGTACGCGAAAAATGTTTTTTTGCAGTATGCGACAGTTACCCGGATGATGTACTAATCGGTCAAAAAATTCTAGTATACATCCAGAGCTCACTACGTCGGATACTGTATCCCATAATGCAACGCGGCACCTCTGAACATTTAAAATAATGCCGGACAATGCGAGCGGCGAATACAAATACAAATACATAAATGTATAAATGTATAATTAGTTGTAATTAGTTGTTTATTTTGATGTGATAAGCTTTCGTATGTTTTTGTAATCGTGTGTTTTTCATTGTTAACAGAACAAATGGCTCAACCGTTTATATTTATAACCGAATTTTTTGGTCATGTGACTGTGTAGTACACTGCATGATACTTGTCATACTTGCATACTATACTGCATACTAGGGCGGGGAGTAGTATGTAGTGCACAGTATATACTGTGTCAGTATGCAGTGTGTATGTAGTATAGCATTTCAGAAACAGCCTATGAGTTTCCATTTTTGGCTTAATGTATTTCCACTTGCCTATGTATTTTCATCCTTGACATCCTAAAGTCACTACTTTGCTAACGTTCAGCGTGAATATAGCTTTTGATCCGAGCACAGCTTGAAGCGGCGAATCCAAGCTGAAGGGAGTCCATACATTATTACTACCTCATGATCAGTGGCTATCACTAAAACGAGGACAAAAAATGAACACGCAAACACACACACGCACACACGCACGCACACACGCACGCACACACACACACACACACATAAACCACCCCATCTCACAAGCCCATTTGCATTGACTTCACCGTTTTTCACAAAAACGCAACTCATCGACCCTCAAGCACACACGAACACACAAGCACTGCCCCCGCCCCCCACATACAAGCACACACACCCACACCACCCCCTCCCCTCCCCCCCACCCATACACGCACACACACACAAGCACTGCACCCACCCACACCGCCCCCCCCCTCCCCCCCACACACACACACACACACACAGATTTAACTCTTAATTATAAAGGATGCTGTAAGAGTTAATAATTCACAACACTCGGGGCCGTGCTAAGGGTATTTCTGGAGCGCCAGCTTCATCTAATGTAACAAGGTATATGTCTACTTTGGGACTCTTTTCTCAAAATAATTTATGATTACCCCATAGGCAATTTAGATGCAGTCAGTGTTTTAAACAAATGTCTGACTTTAGGTGGTCTTGTGTGACCCTAATTCTGGTTCTCTGTGAGACTGCAGATAGAGCTCATTCGTAGCTGTTTCCCCGCATTATCACACTCACCCGGCTAAATATTCCCATTGGCATCGTATGAAAATAATTGTGAATAGTCTTACACGTGATTTCGTCATTTTATCAACAATTCTGCTGACTTTTATTTCTATTTATGGTGCTACTGGTGGGTCTGAACCAGACCCATTGGTGTGGGAGGGCCGGAACATGCTTTAGCGAGGTATTGTGTGACTGGTTGGCATAGCGTTTGCTTGATTGACGTGAAATCATAACAAAACAGAAGGCTCTGGGATACAGAGTCACCGAGTTGATATGGAGTCAATATCCGTATCTATTAGAACAGAAAATACAATAATAAAGAGCAGTGGGTGAAAGCAAAACACCACAACTCTTAATATCAGGCCACTGGGGGCCAGGCGTGGTACCCCCTCCTGCCCCCCCTCCCATACACACACACACACACACACACGCACACACACACACACACACACACACACACTCTTTGAAACAAATGCTTTCAATTTGGGACAATTGAAGCATCACCAAACTCAGACATTTCACTGTAAGTAGCAATACTGTAATTCCGTGTGAGAATGAGCGCGAGAGAGCGAGAGCGTTTGAAGGGAAGATGGGCAGAGTTGCATGTCAGCCCCGCCATAATGGAAAATGTATTTAAAATGGGCTCTACTGGATCTCATTTTACGAACCATTAATAATAAATTGCCGCCATCAATCCTAATAATGACGTGTCCCCTATTATCAGCACAGCATTTGGGGAAACATCTTTTTGCCCTGGAACAATTAATTCACCTCTCTCTATTCATAAAACATCTGTTTGGTTTCAGGAAAAATGTAACATATGGTAGAAGAAGCCTGAAGCCTAACTCACCGGTTGGGTGGCCAGGCTTTTGTCTCCCGGTGGCATTCAAGAGTATTCAACCCATGGTATGTTAGCCCTAAGGCTACGGCCACAAAGGAATATATATATATATATATATATATATATATATATATATATATATATCCCCTCATGCACAATAAACAATGGCTTACCCACGCAGGGATTCAAAGGTGTGTCGGCCTTTCAGTAGCTTTTACTAAGCTAGCACGATACTAGCTTAGCATGATATAAGCCTAGCGCATTGCTACTCTAGCGTGATACTAGCCTAGTATGATTTTAGCCTAGCGCATTGCTACTCTAGCGTGATACTAGCCTAGTATGATTTTAGCCTAGCGCATTGCTACTCTAGCAAGATACTAGCCTAGCATGTTATTAGCCTAGCACATTACTACTGTAGCACGAATACTAGCCTAGCATTAAATAAGCCCAGTGCATTGATACTCTAGCAAGATACTAGCCTAGCATGTTATTAGCCTAGCACATTACTACTGTAGCACAAATACTAGCCTAGCATGAAATAAGCCTAGTGCATTGCTACTCTAGCACAATACTAGCCTAGTGTGTCGCTAGCCTAATGCAATGCTAGCCTACGAAGCTGCTGTTGCCCGCTTGCATTGTTCCTACAGCCCTCGCTGTAAACATAGATTGTACCATACAGTACATTATATATAGGCTATACAACACTTTAGTTCCACATCCATGAGTGTACATGATTATATAGTGTATGAGCATATCTATACACACAAGAGTGCACTAATGAAGCACTATTTGCGGGCATTATCATTTAATGACCACGTCCTTGAACAATAGCCATCCGTCAACATCCCTCCCATTGCTTCTTGTCACGTTTTACGAGCATGCATCGAAACATGCAAAGATTTGCTGCGATGCGCACATTGTGTAGGTAGGTCACACAACCGAAGATAGTGTTCGTGCTGAGACATAACAACGCACGCTGTCATGCTTTGATGGAATGCGATATTCACATAGGGTTAGTTTAATATCTTGGGGGGGCCCTGAGGTTTTTCTTGGATCATTTTTATGGAGTCATTCACAAGGATGTTGCTACGCCGCTCCTGGGTTAATGGCGCATTACTGAGTGTGTGAAAGCAACATTAACGCAACTTCCAACCTAATATTTGCAATCCATTCTTTGGTTACCTTAATTTTAACCTTAATTACAGTGACTGCCTCACTGTAATGGAATTACCACTTCATTCAATGCACAACAGAGGTATGCATGTTTATTTTTGTGGATTTGTTATCTTATCTTGCCTGTAGGCTTATCTAGAAAATGTTACAGCATTTACACACACACAAACACACACACACACACACTTACACAATCTCGCCCTCCCCTCAAATGTATGATGTGACAGGTCACTAAAGATTCATACTTGTACAATCTCAACAGTTAGCGTAATAAAAGATTTAGACCTGCAGGTTACCATCCAGTTGGGTTACCCAATGGAGAGGCGCTAAAAGGCTGAGACTGTATGTGTCACAATGAAGCGTGGTAGCGATGGGCAGAGGGACCCCTGAATTATTCATATTGTCACCATTTACAAATGAAGAGAACCCACTGCCTGGACACTCATCCCTCGGTCTTGACATTTCACCGCCCGGATTACAGTGGTACCCGGGAAACAAGGGAACAGAGCAACTGGAGTAGACAGTGAGAGTGGAATCATGGGAATCACATATGGATGCTTTTTTAAATTAGCATGCAATAATAATGGGTCTTCTTACTGTGCCTGTGATTGAGCGGTGTGCAAACCACAATATGACTTATATTCAAATCCATTATTCGTCACCGTATCTCAGCATTCTGTCAGGATCATCACTCATGTCATAGACGTAACCATTTATTGCATGAAATGGTGATACAATTTAGTTTAGCGGTGTGGTTCATCTCTTTTCCCATGCACCCTGCTGTAGGATTTAAAGCATGAAATACAGATGTCAGATACAGAGTAACCAACAGCATACCAGAATTTGACAACAGGGAGCACTATTCAATTCCCCATGGGGTACATCAGATAAGTTGTATATGTGATACAGAGCAGAACCAAGCAGGTGATGGTGGGGGGGGGGGCATAATTCAGCTCAGCACACTTAACTTCGCAAAGTGCTTGAGATGGAAGGTCTTAAATCAAGGTCTTAAATTAACCGGCTATTAGTGTACGTGCTTTTGATTGGACCATGTTAGCATCAGCTGATAGGGGTGATTCACTAGAGTGTCCCTCCACAACTTGCGGCGCCAATATGTCTCTGAAGTCCTCTCCCTTCTTTTTGTTTTGAATTTGAATGCCTTGACCTCATTCCCATTTTGATGGACAAGGCTGAGCCCGGGAGCAGCAGGGTTACTACAGAACTCTCCTGTCCACTCTCCTGTTGTGAAGTCCACAAATCCACAGAAAGCTTCCTTGGTCAAAATAGCAACATGACGGTCAGATCCAGAACTTAAGGATTGAGTACTGAAGGAAGAGATTGTTGAAATGTAAAAACATCATTGTATAATTTTTATAGACTAGTGTTATTCAGAAAGTTATTCAGTGTACCACCTTGTGGTAAATGGGATACATTTTGAGGAGGCCTGCTTTATAATATTAAAAAGTATCTTCGCTATATTATCTATCAGAAGTGGGCCATGTCTGTCTAGCCACAGGATAAAGGAAACTAGGGTGAAATTAAAATAAAGAAGTGTGTTCTAAGCACAAAACTCCTTTTTGCATTTAATGATATTAGACAGCACCTAAACGCGAATCAATTTGCTTTCCTAGTTAAGTGCTTAGAATGCCTGCTTGAATGCGAGAGTTAAAATAACCTTTTGATACTTGCATGATTCTATAAAAAATAATAAAAAATTATCATAGCCACATTCAGCACTTAGTCTGGGTTCTCGTGCCTTTGAAATGCATCGCTGGTAAAAAAAAAAAAAAAAGAGAAAAGAGAGCGTAATTAGCTCTTTTCATCTGCGACCCATTGTAAACGAATGTTTTCCATCATGCAGCGGGTTCCTCAGGGCAGAACCGTGGTGATTGTCTTCTCAACAGCCAGAGGGATGCGCTGTTGATGGCTATACCGCTGCGATGCATAACAATTCGTCACAATGTGACAGGAACATGGCGGAATACGCCAACGTTTCAGTTAGGAACGTTCCTTTAGCAGGAACACACGCACGCCAACACGCTCTCGCGCACACACACTCACACCGACACGCACACACACACACACACACACACACCTGACAGTCTGGATTATTAGCGTGCAGACAGAGGTGTGCGACTCCGGCCTTAAGTTAGTTGTTCATAGTGCGGATCTGCCCCCTGCAACAGCACGTGAGTCTGTGTGCTTGCGTGCAGCCAGGTCTCACTCAGACTGGCCATCGAGCCTGCGGGCGATACAATGACCATTTCCATAAAACGCATCCATCAGCAGTGACAGAAGCCCCACTCTGCCCATTATGATCAACGATGCTAAAAGTATTCGCCTCAGGTCGGTCTCAGGTGTCATTTTATTACATCTGTTCAACATGTCCGTTGTACTGTACACATCAACGCCTAGGGCACTGGGTATGAATCAAATACAAATCACCTTTGACCCTCAGATACCTCAGCGTGTTTTTTTCAAATATAACCAAAAAGCGAGAAGATTGTACGAGCTGAATTCAAGGGGGAAAACGAAGACAATACCGCTATAGTACTATTTGAATCAACCCTCCATGTGCCCATCTCTTACTATTATGTTGCCTTTTTCTGGATGAATGATTAAACCTTCTTAACGAATGCTTTTCTGTTGTTAAGACGTGTGCGTTTACAAACATTAGCATCCGTTGCACTGCGTTTTCCCTCAGCTGTGGAGCAATCTCCCCCTCTTTCCGGGGAAGCATGTGAAAATAGGGGTCTTTATGGTCTTATGCGGCTGTTGGCGCACGTTTTCTGCTGACAAACAAACCAACGGGTGCAGGGAGAGCACTTAGCAGGCTCTGCTCGCGAGCTACGCTCACACTCAAATGAAGGACATCTTGGGTGAGAGACAGCGTCCAAAGCATTCTCCCGACGAGGCTGTCTCTGGCTTCTGAGCAAACAACATTGTTTCTTCTTCCCCCACTACAAGCCAAGCTGTGATATTTGCATCCAATTAGTTGATTGTAAGTGACAGCTAGCATGTCTCGGCTGTTACTCTGAAGTGTGTTCCTAAGCCTTAATTATGAAGAACTTTGTTGGACATCGTATTGTTGTAGGCATACTTCTCTATACACTTACAGTGTGAAATGTGTTTTCATGTCACCCCATAACAGTGAATATATCTATCTTGTTATCTTGTTTACAACTAATTGAAAGCTAGTGGAGTTGAAAGGCAATAAAGTCATTAAAATGTTTGAATAACAGATCTATAGATAGTTTAGTTAATTTAGTTGATTTAGTTTATTGCGTGTGATAAATAATTCCATACAATGAGCTTGTATGGAATTAAACTGTGCTTAATCAATCCAGTAGATAGATGCCGTAACATAAATACAAATCTGCAACAACGTATGGACAAATGTTTTAATGTTCGTAAAAAGGAGAAAAGTAAAGCAAAGCAGGGTAAAGTAACAGCAGTGTTCATAAGACTCAACTGTAATAATATTCAACATTTCTCCCTCACATGCTGATTACAAATGTGTGCCTCAGACAGGGAAAGGAAGATTTACAACAAATAGCTAATATCCTTACGGATTCCGAAAGATTCCTTTGTGGTAGAGAGGGTGAGGCCTTTGCTTATGCAAAGGGCGAGTTTTAAATTTGACAAGATATGATCTTATTTAGCAAAAGAGCAATATTAATAGGGCTGGGTTATACACTCTTATCCAAACACAAATAAATAAATAGTCATGGCTCCCCAGAGGAGGCAGAACCCCGTGCAGCCAACATCTGTAGCATAAATAATGGGTTTCCATCGCATCGCGTCATCACTTCACAGATAACACAGATTTGACAAATTTTCTCTGGGAGGGTGAAATATACTAAACCTTGCATGTCGTCCCCATCCAGGGGTCGAGGAAAAACTAATTAAATCTGCTGCCGGAACTTGTGTGACAATTTAATTAAAACGGAGGGACATCTACAAATCGGATTGTTATTCCATAACTGTAGTGGACTTTTGAGAGTTTATTTGGGTAAATACAGGGATTAGGAACAGTCACAACAAAGAGACATGTTATCGTAAGGGAGGAATGGGATTAGTATGTATTTGGAAAGAAGTCCTGATGTGGTTTTAACTGTTTGATTACATAAGCATGTGCATATGTTTATTATAGCCAAATTAGATACAAACAGCAGAGCAATTACACATCCCGAGTTGATAAAATATTCAATATTTATTCATATTATACTTCGGAGCTACAATCCTCATGCAAAACAATACAAGGGAAAGATTTTGGACTCGAACACACTGAATAATTCATTGTGTTTTATGAATTCAGGGTTTTAGGAGGTTTCAATTACCATCTTTAGCAACTTCAATATAAAAAATAAAGGCGACACGAACGTGCCTGGGTTCCTTCACTCTGACTTTGTTTATTGGGGTTTGCTTGGGGGTTTCTCCACTGTGCCTCGAGTGTTTAAAGGGTACAGCTCCAACACTGATTCCTGTAAAGTTGTGAAATCGGAACCGAAACCGTCTATTAAAATATTAATGCGATCCCGGCTCCGTTCCGCACGCCACGGCATATCTGTAGCCGTCAAAAAATAGGGCTGACCTTCATGGACGGCGAATAATCCTGTGAGTGTGCAGCACTGGATCAGAAGGTTTTCACGGTGGGGTCATTAGGTGCCGTATAGCTCATACTTTATCACAGGGAGAAATGACTCTGCGCGTGATAAATATTCTATCAGGCTTCCATCTTTCTCAAGGAGAGATGTGTTAGAATACAGTCCACACACTGCTGCCCGGCCGTTCACAAGGGGCTGGAGAAATCAAAACTATCTCATGTGTTTCTCAATAATGCATTGTGGGATTGTAGTTTTATGAAGCCACTTATAGTTTCCTAGAAAGTTGAGGAGAGTAAAAAGCAGTCACCATCTGCCCAATAGACGATATCATATTAAAGTAGTGATATTTATACACGTCACAGGTTGTTGATGTTCTTTAGGTCATGTTCTGCCTTTGTCTTTATGTTGTTTAGTGTTCGTTCTCCCCCTGTCCAGCAGATGTTCTTCGACTTCTCCCTTCACTTCACATATCCTGCCTGTCATCTCAATCACGCCGTTCCCCTCACCTGTGTGTCCTTGTCAATCTCCCCCCCCCCCCCCCCCCCCCCCCGCTACTCATTCCCCGACCAGTCCCTGTATAGTGTTGTTAAATTATGCAACAGTTTAGTATAGCAGAAGTATAGCAACCATCTTGTACTATACTTGTATCTTGTATAGTCGTTGTAATTACTTAAGACAAGGTTTATGCTTTGAGTATTGTTGGCCAAGGAACAACTGAGCCTTGGTGAAACTGATCTGTGTAGGATGTCAAAAAGTGCTCGATTTATTCTGTTTGTTTGGCTGGATTTGTGTTATTATTATTATTTAAAATTATTCCTCATTTGTAAAAGTGTAAGATAATTATTTGAAAACAAACCATTTCTCGTTATTCTCGTTCGCATCATCATTATTCAAATTGCTAATTGGCTCTTGCCAATGATTTTGCTCTCGCTACAAAAAACACATTATGATTTCTGTTTGTTTGTGGATTTAATTTCAAAAAGTCATCTCATTTAAAGTCATCTCAAGCATATCTTTTTGTAAGCCTGCCACTTGCATGGCCCAAGTCAAACAAACAAACAACAAACAAACTAGAACACAAGTGTATTTGTACTGTCTGGCAGTCTGGCATCATGTCTACAGAATGGCACCTTCAACACTCCCAGCGTCACTTACGATGGCTCTGACTTTTTATTCGCCATGACAACATGACACAAGGATAGGATACATGTCACATGGTTGATAAACTGGGGATTAAAATAGGTTTGTATGTGTTTCATTCCTCTCCCTTCCTGTCACTCCCGGCTATGTAATATGTACCCACACAAACAAAAACACCAAAAACCACAAACACTGCTATTGCTTCGACTGGTACAGCACTGTCATGAAACAGTTATGAACAAGATAGTGGCATTTTCCCAGAAGTCCAAAAGTGAAAACAGCCTGAACAGATATTACTGTTGGGCTCAGCAAACGATGCAGTCCATTTAAGCCTTGCAGGAAATGGAAAAGGAGGTCTTTTTTGTGCCTATTTTTTTTCGATTAAAAGCACATACTCAATAGGCATCGCGAGTCCATACTTGCTATTCTACGTTTGCCTGCCAATGAAAGATAAGGCAAACCATGCAATTATGAACGCAAAGCGGCCATTTGCATTGCATCGATGGACTCACCCCTGTGGACCGTGCCATTTATGATGATGGCAAATGCATGGCAGGGGGGTAGTGGAGGTGGGGGGGGGGGGGGGATGTGATGACTGGTCAAACAGTTTCCCATCAACCCCTGTGATGGCTGATCGCTGGAGCGTGGCCCCTCCGTCGGCTCAATATTTAAACAGCTGTGTTGGACGCGGGCCTTGTCAGAAGCCATCGCGGGGGTCAGGGGGGGTCGGCGTCGTCCTGAAAGCCACAGCGAGGGTCATCGCAAAAACCCTTGGCACGGAGCAAGTGGACAAGGATACACTGCTCCTCTGTCACCCTGACCGGCCTCGGGAAACATGAGTTATAGATCAGCTTCTTTGAATATGGCTCCGGGCAATCGGGAGCAGTGGATGCCAGTCCTTCCAAGACAGGACAGACTCGTTGACCCTTATTGCCATAACGATGAATCATAGTCACTCGCTGCTCTTCCTGAGTCTGCCACTGGTAGGGGGACATATTTTATGTATGGGGGAATTGTTAATACAGGTTTTGCTGAATATTTATGAAATGCAAACATGTACCGCACAGTAAGTGCCCGTGAACCATTGGCAAATGTTTGCATACCTACCAAGCACACGCATACACAGATCCAGACAAAGACGTCCCACACACACACACTCACACACACAAAACCACAAACCAACACAAACACACAAACACACAAATAACTACAACATTGTTAAAAGTGAAGTATTTCCAACAGGCTATTTTTCCACAACAGATTGCTATGACAACATCCTGCTGTTCCAGGAGACAAACTTTGCGCTGTCACTGAAATGATACGGTGTAAGGTAGGGGTAAGGATCTACTTGTTGTGTTTAAATTGAGGGTACGGTAAAGAAAAGTAACTCGGGCCCAGACAAGTTTGTTCATGTATATAAAATGACTGTGCCTTGGTTTGCCTCCATGCTGGGAGGGCTGTGCTGCCTCCATCTGGCATTTATATGTAAATATAAAACTGGTGTTATGGAGTGTTTGTATTCCGGCAATTCCAGCAAAATGGCCTGCACAATAGCCTAAAAAGCCACTACAAAGGGCTAAAGTGCAAGAAAAACAAAACAATAACGATAATAACCAGCAATGGGAAATTGCAGAATAAAGTCGGAAATACCTAACGACTATAACAACCGGACCAATTATGCGCTCAACATCTGGCTATCTTTAGTACAAAAAAGGCCAAGTTATGTTATAATTGATTGAAGAGCCATGAAGAGAGATAAAAAAAGCTATATAGATAATGACGCCAAAAGGGACAGAGGAAAGAGGCGCACACTCCAAAACTCCAAACTCTAAAAACCCGCTCCCTGCTTAACGCTCAGTGAGAAATGTTTTATTTAATGTCAGAGGAAATATCCACACACAGTGTCAAACTGCCTGTGTACGAGGAGTGGGCACCTGAATATTTAAAGAAGCTAAAGTAATTATATCATCCTTTTCTGATGGATCCGGAGCTTCATCTGAGTAAACAGTAAAGTACGAGAGGCCCCTGGGGGGGGGGCGAGAGGGCCCCGCGCGTGTTTGCTGGCCGGATCATTTACCCTTCACGGCAGCTGTCACGCGAGTCCCCTCGCCTCGCACATCAGGCCCTAACGACAGCGTTGTGAAAGATGTCAAAGGAACACACACAAACACACAAACACACAAACAACGGCTGAGGGATCGCCTTGTGCTGTTTGTATTTGCTTTGATTTGACTATAACGACTGTTTGTTGACAGAAAGGACCCCTCGACAACAACAACAGCTCAGAGTCCTTGGTTACGCCTTTGGCTCCTTGGTAATGCATTTGGCTCCCGGGTCACGCGTATGGCTCTGGGCGTACGCAGCCAACTCTGTTAATGTGGCGCTACGGAGGGGTGTGCACTGCTGTATGCAGATTGTGAAGTTGCGTTTGTACAGTGCTCTGCCACAGGGCCTTGAGGGGAGGACAGCGGGACTCCCTTGACTCTTGGTACGATCCTATTGTGTTGCAGGGAGTTGCAGAGAAGGATACCCTGTTGCCGAAGACCACAGTATGAATAGAGTTGTTCATAATCATTATCTATTCATGTGTTCCGCTTTTAAGGAGGGGATTTTCCTTTCTCCGAGAACAAGGCCTTACAACAGACGCACAAAAACAAATTCAATCCTTTTTTGCGGGTTATTTACCATCTACAAAAAAACATTGTGCATGATTCTATTCATGTGTTAAATCTAATTCATAATAAGGCATTACATCTGTGTTAGTCCATCATTTCTTACTCCGAGTTCCCCCCCAAAAAAAGTAATTGGTTTTTTGGGTGGGTGGGAAAAAATGCTGTTTGCAGTAGAAAGAAAAACATGCCACCTGAGGTAATCACTGTCTCTGATAGAGAAGTGACTACAGTAAGCCTTTTGAGAAGGGCTGCTCTGTTCATCCAGTCAGCATCATTACATTTCCCTGGCCTGGACCACATAAAAAACCCTGCTGAAAAACCCTTAAGTCATACAAAGGGACTTTTAACACCTGAGGGCTTAAATAGCGTACATCAAGATCGGCATTCATAGCATACAAACCGGTGTTTGCCAGCTAGTATGTTAGCCGCGTTTTCGACACACACATTACGCTAGCAATGACATTTCTGTTGTATATGTGTGTGTGTGTGTGTGTGTGTGTGTGTTGAGTTTTCTTCACAGCTTGCAGTGTGGTCGTGTTAGGCATGCCTCACACTAAGGCTAATAGCTGTTAAAGCACAGTTTAGCGGTGTATAACTCATACTGCACATAACACCAACTTCCCAGTCAAGTCCAATCATCCCACAACAAACAGTAATCGAATATGGGCCCCAGACGTCAGCAGAGTAATGGCACTACTGTGTTTACATTCATAGAACATGAATGATCTGGAAGTACAAAATGTAATTATGAATTAAATACGTTTCCATGTGCCCTCCGTTATTAAAGCCTCCCAGACTATGTATTGCAGGGGAAAGGGAAAGAATGAAAACGCTCAAAGAACAAGACGAAGGGTACACAGTGAAGAAGTACATTGCTTACTGCATGCTTTTGCAACCTATTTATTTATTTATGGTTGGTTGTTTCTGCTGTAAAAACAGACTTACTGTCTTGCAGGGGACAAGAGATGTCTTATCCCAATTTTAGACATCCAAAATTGGGATTTAGGTTTGGTTTTAGATTGCCTCCAGGATTGGCCAGACACGGGCTGACCTTGGCCAAGGTCCGAGCCTCCACACAGACTATATAAGGAGGCTGTTCCAGGGGAGAGGGACACTGGCCATGTTTCCGCACGGAAATTAAAACAAATAACCCGGGTAGACGGGAGAGAATTAGATGGCTGTAATTCCTCATTGATTATCTGAGCTATTGTACAATGCACTGCCTAGAGTGGGCATATTGGCAAGGAAGGGTCGCAGGAAAAGCTGTTTATCTTCGATTTCCCTGGATCGATAATCAGGGCCCCTTGGTTTGTCAATGATTTGTAATTTTTCCTTGTTTGGCAGGGCTTAAGCCCATGAGGTCCTACACAAATCGGGGGCTCATAAAGAAAACGCAAACCCAGACTTTAATGGATTACCCACTCCTTTATAAACGATGAACTGACACTCTCCTGAGAGAATATTCCATTACAGGATTTATTTTTCCCGGATCCCAAACACAGAGCGTTTGCTGTGTTTTCTGTACCTAATGAGAGAATACACTGTGCCACAACGTAAAAAAAAAAGATTACCACTACTGCGCGTTTTTCCACGTTTTCACATGTCAGCATTTACGCTGGAACGTGGGAGTGACGGCAGAAACTGATTTTATTCACTCTCCGCCGAATATGCTTTGAAAGTTAATCTAAGCGACGTGAGTTCAAATGGAAACAAATGCCTCCTGCCTTGAATTGATGTTGAAGTGGGCTTTATTTTCACACACAAAAAACGTGGCCGATATGATGGGTGTATGAAAATGTTGCTGACGCAGAGAGTCGTGGCACTTAATGGCGTTGTACTTGACCTCAGAGACTCGCTGATGCCCCACTTGAAGCTTTTGGTAGTTACATGATAAACCACTGTGTATTTGGCCTCCTACACACATCACACATGAACATACAATCATGGTCCTGTTTGTGTTAAAGTGGACGTGTGTATGTTTGTACTAACTACAGTCTACATGTTTTTGTTTAAACTGTTACCAGCCATTTTTGCGTACTTGTGATTAAATTGATCTTTGATTAAATTGTGTTTTGATTGAGTCTCAGGTTCTCATGACTCACAACTTCATGGGGGCATGAGACTCAATTAAAATACAATTGAATCCAAAAAACCTTTAAGGTGTACCTGTCTGGGTTACTGACTACCTTTTTGCATTGCAGTGTACCTGTATGGGTCATAACGAAAGATCGAAACCCTTGATTTACTGATTGCTAGAACTACAGAGTTTCCACTTGACATAGGTTCATCTGACAATTATCTTCCACCTGAAAGAGCTACTTGAATGGTTAAAGGTAGGGTCAAAGGAAGATAAATTACCAATGTCTTAATTTGAAAACCAGATTAACCTTTGAGTATCTCATCAATTTACCTAGTCTAAAGTAATCTAGATTGTGTCAAAATAGCTTAGCTCTCATTTCACAATAACCCGTGGGAGACAATCTCCTTACATTTTTAGACTATAAAAGGTTCTAGAAGTTTCCAACCAGAAAGATCTATGGCAAACAACAATGTATTAAAATGCCAAAACACTAATTTATTTTGTATTATTTATATATATAGTACACACATAAATAAGTGTGTACTTTTTATTTAACCTATTTTTATTTCTTTATTCCTATGAAACATTTCAAGTTAAAACCCCCAACCTAAACAACATAAATATCTTTAAACACCATGCACCAACATGGACATTTTCGAGGTGCAATAAAAAAAAAAGGCTGCATTTGAAGTGTTGCACAGAGTGGAGAAGGATTCAGTACAATATCAAAAGTCTTTTAGTGGGCCCCACAGAATAATACTCAAAGATGAGATGGGATGAACAAGTAAGACCCATCTTTTTTGACACGCTTCAATTATTCCTCTTGTGGATTCGAGGGCTGCGATAGGTCCACTACAGATCCGCATTGTTTCATCTCGCCCAGAGTTTCGTCTTTTGATCTCAGGTCAAGGCATTTGAAGTTTTGTACAATTACAGAAAAGAGGCTGGCTGATTGAGAGACTATCAAATATTATGGGAGGCTTCGGCGTTTCTGCACGCTTTCTATACTAAGAGCAGAGACACAAGGCGTGCTGCGCATTCACAATGAACACCAGTGTTGTCTCAGGTTGAGTGACCATTGGTAAATATCTGTGCGGTGTGCGTTTCCCGCCGAGGCGCCAATTACCTGAGGAACGGTAATGTGTGTGCTTGCTGCTTTTCCTCCTCCGCCTCAAATGCACCGCTGTTTCTTTTGTCTAAAGTGCGTGTTTGGAGGCAAATATTGGGTTCCCGGGTACCTACCTCTCAGCGGCGTGCATAGGGACCGATGGAGTTAAGGTGGCTTCTCCGTTACAGCAATATTTATGTGCTCCTAATGATATCATGTAATTATGTGAGTCTGAGGCAGAGATAAGAGCTGGCTACCTAGCAACTGAGTTACTCCATCCAGGCGAGTCCTTTCCTGTGTGTGCTGCTCAATGCTAATGACGGGGTGTATTAACTAAAACAGATTGATCCGTACACTCACCTGTGTGATTACTGGAGGCTAGACTTTATTTATTTATTTTACGAATTGCGGATACAGCCTTCAAATAACTCGTTCAAATGTCAGAATGCACTGACACCCTTGCCAATATACCCTCTCTCTCGCTTTCTTCCTCTTTCCCTCTCACATCTTCTCTTCTAGGTCAATATCATTCGCACCGCATGGAGGAAAATAAATCAATGTGTGTGTGTGTGTGTGTGCGCGTGTGCCCGTGCATATGTGTGTACGTGTATGGACAGTGTGTGCGTGTGTATGTGTGTGTGTGTGTGTGTGTGTGTGTGTGTGTGTGTGTGTATGTGTATGTGTGTGTGTGTGTGTGTGTGTGTGTGTGCATGTGTGCTTGTGTGTGCGCGCCTGCGTGTGTGTGTGTGTGTGTGTGTGTGTGTGTGCATGTGTGTGTGTGCCTGCATGTGCCCATGTGTGCGTGCATGTGTGTGTGTTTGGATCTTGCATTGGATGTTCAACCGTCATGCACATTGTTTTTCCTCCACATCACACATCGGTGTCCCCCGTGTCTCAGTGCCGGTGGCGCACCACGTGAAACACCCCCCTTACCCCCCCCCCCCCCCCCCCCCCCCCCCCCCCGGGGCCCAGCGGTGTGGAGGGCTGGGATCCAGAGCCCAAATGATGAGGCTTTTGTCTGCCTAAAATTCGTTCAATTCATTCATTCAAAGTTGGGTCGGCTGTCACACAACTTAAGTCAGCGAGTCAAACGTCTTGAGAAGACTGGAAGTAAAAAGACAACACTGAAACAAATCAGGTATTCTGTGTGTTTCCCTCCACCGCCACGTCAATGGAAGGGTAAGCGTCTGATCAACGCCACCCCCCCCCCCCACCACCACCACCACCACCAGCATTACCCATTCAACCTCCAAAATGACGCGCGTGTGGGAGTGATGTAAGAATTACATTTGCTGCAGTGTGTGTACGAGATGTTGCAGAGAGATGGGTCGGGGAGAGAATAGAGGGAGAGACGAAGGAGACAGATGGACAGACAAAGGGAAAATATTTAGGGGGAAGTTCACAAAGGGAGGGAGGGAGGGAGAAAGGGAGAGAGGGACAAAGGGAATAGGAAAGTTTGTTTGAGTCAAGAGAGCATTACTGAGATTGACTCATTTGCTTTTAGTTCTTCAGGGGTCTTTAAGGTCTTCCAACTTCCTCAACTGCCGTTGTCATTACATTTACCGCTCAATGTCAACTGCTAGATGTGTTCCCCCTAAAATCCGTCGACCAGAGCACCAAACGCTAAACGTTAATATCCTATGGTTAATGCTGCCTTTAAGCCTAATGCTCTGGTGAAGCTTATCGGAATAACAGCCACACACACACATCCATTCAGACTGCTGCCTACAAAGCTGTGTGTTGAGCATCAGTTAGTAGTCCACAGTGAATGGCTGGCTCACACCGTCGAGCTACACCCTTGTCGGTGTTGATGCGGTAAGGGAGGGGTGGAGGTGGGGGTGGACCCTGTGGTGGGAGTGGGAGACCGGGAGGGATCCGGCTGAAAAGATGCGTGCGGAGGATTGGCTTCTGTCTGTGGCAAGAATGGCCACTTGAGGATGTTCATATGTAGTGCTTGATAACATAATATGGGCCTATTGTGGCGTAAGACACAATGCAACCCGCTGGAAGGGGTTTCCATACACCAGACACGTGTGCAGCTCATGGATACAGACTCATCTTTTGTCCTTTTCATGCGTTTTGTTTAAGCGTGTCATTCACCGTTTCAGGTTTAGAGACAAGAATATACTCTGGGGAGAAAAATGGATCGCCTTTTAGTTGCATATTGACCAATTTGTTTCTGGTAAGGTTTCAGGGTGAATCCAAGATGTTACAAAAAGCACAGAGGCCACAGACACATTGTTTTGTAGGGAATTGTTGTGGCCAATGAATGGCTCACAAACAGAAGCAGTGCAGCCTCCTGGCGCAAACACCAAAATCACTTAATGAGTTTCCAGAGCCATGGCAGAGCTGCCTGTTGGTCAATAGAGTTGTAATAGAGTGATACCTCAATGGGGAACTATAAGTGGGATTTGTCAACTCCATGTGTCCAAGATGTCAAGTGAATGCTAAAATTGGTTGTCCATGCTCCCTGACCTGCTGCACTTGTCCTGTCAACTAAACTCAATAAAGCTACAGCCGTTTGATGGTGTAAAGTGGCATTGACTGATTTTGGGGGGTGCACACTGGCCTCAGAACGTATTGAGTACTGCGGTAGAGTTATGTCACGTGGGGGGGGGGGGGGGGGGGGGGGGGGGTGGGAGAATAAGAACCATGCTTATTCATTAACCCTTCCATCATTCCCACAGGCTTACACTAGGCCTGGATGATACTAATCAGGATTAGTGTAACACCCAGATTAGTTGGATAATTCATTTTTTTTCATTTTAGATGCATTTGGGGGTCCGACAATAGTGGGGGTGGGGGGGGGAATAATTTTGCAAATTTTGGATTAAGCTTAATCAATAGTTCCACTCTTTAGTTTTAAACGTCATCGTGAACAAATACAAAAATACTATCTTTTATTCCCACATAAATAATAAATATTTTTTGTTTTGATCAACTCCATTCATTTGTACTGGATTTAAATGTCACTCTGAAATGCCTGATCTATGTCTGGTCAACCCAGAAAAGAGAATTTGCTGACGCCTCAAATGCCACCAATTAGCAGTACATTTCCAAACAGTAGGTATAGAGAGCCACTGCTAGCTATAGGGCTCTTGCTTATCTCTTGCAGACCAAACACACACACTACCAGGGACTTAAAGCAGCTCTTTATGGCGAGAGGTATAATGTAGCTCATGGGAATAAAAGTCCTTGCAGAGTCCACTGCAATATAATTGTTGATTTAAACATGGGGCATGAGGGAGGGAAAACGACATCAATCCAGAAGTGGCCGTAACAGGTGATCAAGTCCATGCTAAATGGGATTGCCGAATTCAAATAATTATTACATCCTTAGGTTTGAAGCAATACTGTATTTATATACATGCTATGGATGGATTCCAAAAATGTAATGTTTTTCTCATTACCATGTTTTTTTTAACATGGTAATGAGAATGCTTTTACTACAAACTAATATTTGATGGGTTCTGAGCTAAAAGCACCTCATTAGGTGAGGACATATTCTGGAAGCCCCTGAAGTAAACGACCAGCAGCTACTCACCCCCTTCCCTCAGAATATAGATCGCATCCTCAATGTCTGAAAAGCCCCAATCCGCACACAACCTCTAATCACCTAAACTCTCTAAAGGTGTTGGGTGCACTCTCCCATCCAAACAAAACAATAACACAGGCCACCCACAACTATCCACACACCAAATAAACATCTGCGGGCAAACAAGAGCACTGGGCTCCTCTTGACGAAAAGCCCACGTTCGACATGACTAAGCCCCGGCGCAGTGGCCCAGGCCGTGCCGTCGCATCCACCTCGCGACTGAGCAACTCTGCTCAGAAACAGAAGTGTCCAAGAGGAGCGCGCATCGCCTCTCCCCAGTGGTTGTTTGTATACTTTGTCACTCACTTCAGATTAAAACACACACCCGAGAGAGAGCGAGAGAGAGCAAGAGCGAGAGAGAGAGGGAGAGAGAGAGAAAGAGAGGGAGGGAGAGGGTAAGAGAGATGGAGAGGGAAAGAGAGAGGGAGAGGGAAAGAGAGAGAGAGATGGAATTATCTTCCACAGGGTGGGTACAAAATTGTTGTGTTGATAATGCCCACTGGCCTCATGGTGTGTGCAAGTCATTGTCTGTTTCTGTCGTGAATCGCTGTCATTTATTGTTTGCACAGGCCCTGGACACTGAAAATAACGACCCCCACAGCTACAACAATCCTCCTCTGCGACGGCACCTTTCCGGGCGTGCGCTTGATGTTTATGTAGCAGTGGAATGACGGAGGAATAATGATTTTCTTTTGTAGCCACAACACAGTGGCGGCCTAGACACCATATATTTTTTACAGCATATCATTATAATAAAATGCTCTCTGACAATCTCTTACTAAAAACAACAACTGCCACTGCTCCACTGCTGGGGGTGCCGTGTATTATTGAGGGGAAATATATCGAGTTTTGTGAGCACATTTCCTGCATCCACTTCCTGTGGCTGTCCATAAGGACAAGTGACCTCTTGTTCTCCCTCCTGATAGGACAAGTGTCCTCAGATCCCCGATTTTTTCTGTCCTTGCCCCTTGATTATAATCTGTGTCTCATCAGATCACGTCACTCCCACGTTTCCCCCGTGTGTGTGTCACAGTGAATCTTGGTACTCTTTAGCTGATTGCATTGGAAACTGTCCATAATGTTGCTCATGGGGATGTCCCTCACAGACACTTTATTAGAATGTAAACATTCAGAGGACCATGCTATGGTAATGGATTGCGTAAGAAGCCAGTCCATATGGTTGAGAGCATCGGGGTCATCAGCATGTATCTCCAGCGTTCACCCTCCTCTTCTGTGTTAGAGCGCGTGGGAGGCTGGAGGAGAGACGATCGAGGTGTAACATAGTAGGCCATAAAACTGTATTTAAGATGAAACTAATGAGAAATGTAAGTGATTATTAAGGGCTAAGACATCTTTCATAGACAGAACTGTGGCCTTTGGGTAACTAATGGTCTGATTTATACCATTTGGTCTCTTAGTGAGGAGGATGTAACCCATGACAACGCATATACATTTGGCTGGTGCCTTATGCGTTTTCAAAATGTAGAACTTGGTTCAGTTTATTCAAATGTACCCTGTGTCTCAACAAAATACCCCTTTTATTCTAACTTTCACATGGAATAAAAACGATTATAAATACAAAAGCATGACCTTTTTGGCTACTTAATATGCAGAAATCAAGATAAAACTCTGTAACAGAACTTTATCAGCTATGTTCTGGGTCAGCGACTGCAGTAGTTAAATCCCTGTAGTACATCTCCTGGAAATTGCTAAAAATGCTGCCATAATTGCAGTGATTTAATTTTCACCTTTGGAGATTTGGCAACATTTTAAATACCATAAAAAACATACGTTTGTTCAGCCTTTTTCTCGCTGAGGCTTTCGATTAAAGCGTCTAAACTGCACATTAGACTTTATAGATTATGTCCAAATGCATGCCTACACAAAGAAACATTTGGTGTTGTGCAGTGTGTTTTGGCCCAGGACACTGTGGTTTCACAGTGTGGGTCTATCAGTCAACTGAGCATTTCACTTTTCCAAATGAGCTCCATTACTGCCAGGTCTGGAGAGAGGACGTTGTCGTGCACTTAGTCAGAGGCAGTGAACTTTAGGGCTCAGTGCCCAGAATACACAACACTGTACTAGCTGGAGCTCTAGCTGAACCAAGTCGGCCTGCTCTTCAAGGCACTGCAGGGAGTGGGAGGGCTTGTCATCCTCGTTGTGTCAATTCAGGCCGGAAAGCAAATTCATTTGATGTTTTTATTTCATATATTTATTTTATCATGTGAAGTTTCTGGAGAGACTGTTTCTTCAAAAATAATTCTAAATCTTGAAATCAAAGTACAATTCTGCAACATTTATGCTCACCCCTTCCTTTCTAAAGACGTAGGACGAGCTACGGTGGCCTGTATGGCGCAAGCAGGTACTTCCAAAATGGTGTCTTCGTCTACCACAGCATGGAGGAGTCAACTGTCAAGTGATGATGTTTCATTGATCGATTTATTAAGTGTATTTAGTTATTTAGTCTGTAAAACGAGAGGTCATAGCATAGAAATAAAACAGCTCAAAAATCGAAAAAGATAAGACGAGATAGGTTGATAAGGTTGAGTACCTTGTCCATTCTGGTCTATTGAGGAAACATGGTGAGCAACAGGGCATGTAAACAGAGAGAGAGAGAGTTACCACTCATAGGTTTTGATCTTACTTATAACATCATTAACCATCATCAGCATTGACTAAATATGTCCAGGTCATTTTTTTTTTAATCTTACAGATTGCAACTTTGACACAAAAAAGCTTATTTTGTGTTACCCCTTTGATATATGTTGCTATGTCTAGCATGCTTTGTTATTAATGTTGAAAATAAGATGGCACAATCCCTCACATTCAACGTGATCCCCCCCCCCCTCCTCATTTCCTGAGGTATGTTGCACTATATGCCACACTGCAGGTTTTTGTGTTACCAAGTTATTGTGACCACGGCTCCCCTTTTCACTTTTCCTCTCCCCATGCCATTCAGGCAGTATTAAAGACCAAAAATAATATATAGAGTGTAAATGACATTGGCCCTGGTGGTCCATGTCCAACAACAATGCCACAACAACAACAACAACAGCCATTATTGCAATAACAAGGTATGATAGAGCCCAGGGGCCAACAAAATGCTCCACAGAGGCCAGAGCGAGAGCATGTGCCCCCTGGACAGAGGCCCCTCGCAGCAGTGGCTTTGATTAGCAGAGTGATGGATCATCAGCACTGCCCGCCACGGCCCATACGCAGAGCTGGAGGCAGCACACCTGCAAGCAATAATGAATGGCTCACCTGCGTGATTAACCCGCCCTCCTTCCCACCCCTGGTCCGCGGGAGGAGGCCGGCGGCGGGGAGCCCGTTTCTGCTGGCCCAGATCGCTTCAGCACCTGGAACCCTCCGGAGAACGATGGCAGGGAGCTAGCCCAGCTGGTCCAAGTGGAAAAACAAAAGCTTTAACTATCTGTGTTCCTGTTTCTGCACTCCCTACCTCTCGCACACATCGGTGTGTGTGTGTGTGTGTGTGTGTGTGTGTGTGTGTGTGTGTGTGTGTGTGTGTGTGTGTGTAGTGGTCTCGATTGAACAGCCCTCTGTTTATTTTGCTGAGGTTGAATAGTCTGTAATTTTAACATTGTAGTATTTGGCAGTATTTGAAATTTTAATTTTAATGTAATTTTAACATTGTAATTAGCGCTATTTGGCCTCTATTTGTTTCTATTTCAGCAACAAAGGGCTCAGTCAATCACAGTGCCTGCAAAAGTGGATTCTGACCAGGAATCGGAAGATTAAACCAACAGAATGTTTGTTGATTATTTATTAAGATTCTATTTATTATTTTGACAGGTTGAGTTTAGTCCCACTATTTTCATGCATAATACCAAGCATGAAAATAACTAAAGATGTGTTAGCACTAGAACCCATTTATCTTATTCCTGCAATAAGGTGAAATCATGCAAAAAGAAAAACCTTTGACAACAAAAATAGAGGCAAACATAAAGAACTGGCAGTCATTATAAATCCCAAACAGAGGGTTGCATAATATATTTAATGGCATACTGAGGTAAAAACATGAAGTATCAAAGTCTTTGACAGAGGGTGTTGTATTAGTTTATTGCCATTGAGAAGGATTGTTTATCTATGTGTCACTTTTCAAGCAATTCTGGCAAACAAAAAGTGCTTTGATACTTGCTTGTTTTTTACAAAAATAACCTATTTTTTTGTTTTTGTCAGATCCAACAAAACTCCCACACTTGTTATTTAGACAAATACGTCCATCACATTCTGATGTATGCTCATTCACTTTTTGACTTTTGAATAGTGATAATTCCTTGTTGTTGTTGTTGTTGTTGTTGTTGTTGTAGCAGGATTTGTTTGTTCCCCAAAACTAAAACTACGCTGAGAAGTTACGAGATGCTTCTTAAAGGAGTTCATCCCCGTTCTTTACTTCCTTCCATCTGTTCTTGAACTTAATGAGGCTTTCAAAAACTCTGAGGTAAGCTCTTTTCATACTCTTGCTGAAGTAAATCTTAGTGTACAGGAACTGCATGCATCCATCTCATTCAATGAGCACAGTGTTGATTGATAGTGTATGTTTTAAATCCCAAGGAGATGTGACGATAGTGTCAGGAATGGTCACGCAAAACCAAATCTTTGATCTTCTATTTACAGAGAGACGGCCTCCTCAGAAAAGTTTTAGTAAAGATGAACGGGTAACTTTTTGGAACCATTATTTCATCATTACTTAAGTGTAACACTTAAAAGAAATACTCAAGAGTATTATTGCTAAATGATTTTGGTGATTGAACAAGAATTCAAGCAAAGTCGTGGTAAACAGTTTGACGGAAATTGATCACTAGCGATAGTATGTCACTTGAAGTACAACATTTCTGTGACAAGCAAGTTCAGCTTGAAGAGTGTGTATGGCTCACATAATAATAAGTCAAGTAGGAGGGAGGCCGCACTATTCATAAATCCACTTTTATTTGCACAGACGCGTTTCGGCGTATGCATTATTCAGTGTGCAACAATGTAACAGTGTAACTAGTCTTAAATACCCTCAGCCATTAACACACCCAATGACTACAACCAATGACATTTAAATGCTATCCAGGCCAATAATGATCATTGTCACTAATGTTTCAGACGGTCCATTGATGAGAGAATAATTACATATATGTACAAATGAACATACAGTATATACATTCCATTTATAAGAAGCAACTTAGTGACAAATATTTATTCATCCAATTCGGGATACAGGTGTTTAAGTTTAAAATATACCAAGCCTCTTGCTGTAGGAGGCGGTTCACATAATAAGAAATCTTCAGGTTTGGTTAAGTAAATCAACTATACATCCTTGCACTCAAACCGTAACATCTCAAGACACACATCACAGCATACTTGTTGTGATTTATTACGATTAAACTGCATTAATTCCACTTGTATCCTAGTTTTGTTTATATAACGTGTCATAACTAGTCACAAATCAAACCACATTTGTAGCAGCATGAACCATTCAATAATTGATGGGGCATGTATTTTCTGTTTTAATCTGTTAGATGATTTGATTGGATAATCAGAACGCATGGGAAATGTGTTGTGAAGACTCAAGTAGAATAGATCTAAATAGATCTAAAAGAATGAGATACGTTAGTAAAATGATCTGTACACCTTCTCTGACGGACTCCCCTGAAGGAAAACATATTGAACAAACCAAACCCACACATTGGGTTTTAAAATGAAACATCACCCAAAAGCAATCCTTCGTTTATCAACGACCCACATGCATCAATGCCCAAAACATGTCCCTTGTGAAAAGAAGAAAGCTTTAAAGTTGGTTTGGTTGGGCGATTGATATATCGACCACCATCCAAACATCCGTCAAAGCTTCCCGGCTTGTTGACTGACTGGCTAGGATCCCCAGACGCCTGGATGAGAGGTGGCCAGCCAAGTTCATGAGAGGGCCAGCCAAGTTGGCCAGGTGGGAGACATATTCAGCAAAGGGTTTATTAAGTAAACCTTTCACACAAAATATAACACTTTGTGGCATGCTCGCTACACAAGTGGATATTGGAAAGTTGTTGCAGGTTTGAGATTAATATCTTGTTAATTACCTCCTAAATAGGCTTTTACCTTTCAGGAGCTTTATTCTCCACAAAGGCTGGAAACATTTCCAGACGACGAGGTAATTATAACTAATAATCACTTAATTCCTAATTCCTCTTTAATAGTTGTTTTTGTTGTATTCATTACTAAGGCTATTCACATATTGTCTTTGGCTATGAAAACACAGAATAAAGATTGGTCCATTAATGAAGTTGTTTACATTTCAAATGAGATGTTTATCTATCAATGAATAACCTTACATTTGAATTAAAATGTTTACATGTTACATTCAATGTTACATTCTGTAACACTTAACAATAGTGTACATTAATTAACCATTAATAAAGATTTGTTTATACCATAATCAGCATAATCAAATATCTTTAGCATAGGTGTTAAGTGAGTAGAGTCAGGGTGGAAGAAAAAACATGGTTTGGGTTAGGGGAGGTTGGTTAGAGTTAACCCGAACCCTATTAGATCATGCAAAGTTAACATGAACACCCTTAGTAAACATTAACACATCATACAATGATTATAACACCATTAGTTAACTGCTAATTAACTGTTATCAATACTCAATCCTGCATTGTTAATTCATGGTTAAATAATGTATCCTTCTTGTAAGAACTTTCTCAACATTCAAAATGTGGTGAGTCAAACAGACTTTTTCCTATTTCCTTTGTGATAGTTCCATCTTTTCATTTCTGTCGTATTTCTTCTCAGGTGACATAACAACTATTTGGGTTATTTGAGCAATTGTAGTTTCTCCCGTCCGCAGTAAGAGAAGGAGAGAGCGTTTGAGGGCAAATTGGGCTTGCTCCCTTCACACCCTTGGGATCAGGTAACCCAATTGTCTGAGTGATTCTGTAAATGTAGTATCTCTGCCAAGTGTGTGCGATGTGCTGGCTTTAAACCTGTACAACATAATCAAGATTTCATGTTCACATTATTTAACAGGAAACCTTTCTTTTTTTGGAGCATGACTAATGTACATATTTTTTTACCCTTCATCAAATCTACAACCTTGACTTTCAAATGTTTTAGTCCGCAGCAACACACTCCCCCTTAACCATTGCAGAAACGTTTGCTGTTTTCAAGTAAATTATGAATGCTGTTCTCCTGTTGTCTATTTCATACACAGGAAAGCTTTTATGAAATCAAAAAGTAAAGTCACAAAAAATCCTTCTTTATTCAGCTCAGCTCAAGGTCACACCCTTTCTTCTGGTTACACAAGACGAGAGTGTCGGGACAAATAGCACAATGTACTCTTTGATTCAATCGTACCTAGGCTACAGTGTATCTTCGCCAACTGTGTTTTTTTAATTTTTATTCCAAGGAATACTCAAGCTCAATAGACGAGACGTTCATTGGAGCTATAAACCAGTTTCACTGGTTAGAACTATATTATCACATGCAAAACTGACAAATAAAACCGACCACTGTGTGCGTTTCATAACCGCCAGCTCCAGAGTGCCGGCTAGTGTGGAGTTCAGGGTGGCTAGAGACCAGACAAAATTACTGGAGTCTGGGTTCGCTGTGAAGTCACTTTGGCTAAAACTATCTTGTAAATGCCTAAATAGATAAAAGTACTCACTGTGGGAGTGGAATAAAAAAAACAAGAAGAGCAAAAACATTGCCATCCGTTCTCAATTCATCCTTTTACCCATTATAAATAAATATCCATCCATACTTAGGACGTATTGCTCCAATCCAAAGGCAGTGGTTTATATCAAATAACAACCTCAAACTTTTAGTGAGCAGAAATTTATGTATGGACAAATTAATCATTCAAAGTCAATACAGAAGGAAGATTCTCAATCACAATTTCCCTCTTGCGTCCTGAAAAAGAAAAAAAAAAAAGTTTCTCCCAGTCAATCAATTATTTCCCTCTGGCAAGGCTTTTGGTTGGTCTTTCCTTCGATTTCCTTCTTTTCGTCTTTATGGCCATACAATTTGCTGCAACAAAGGCTAATTGACTGAGATTATGCTGTCTGCCCCAAGTCAACGGTAGCAAATGTTCTTGTTGTTAAATTGACATGACCATATTCCATTCATCCACAACTCTGAGTTGTAATGAGCAAAGAAATTAGATCTTATTCTTTGGCAAATTTCCTTTGGCAAAAACACTCACGCAGTCAATCTGGTGGTGGTGACGTTGTCGTTATTGTTATTGTTTCTATCGTGTTTCAGTTCAGAGTGAGACTGTATGCACGTTTCACTCCAGTCTGCTGAGGACAACATGGGAGTGTAATGTGTTAACCAGATGAATAAGTAAATAACTGCTGTTCTCATTGGACTTGGGACTCCACACACACACACACACACACACACACACACACACACACACACACACACACACACACACACACACACACACACACACACACACACACACACACACACACACACACACACACACACACACACCACTAATTAGCAGGGTGTTTGATTGAGAGAGAGCTATTGCAGACATGGAAATACATAAGATAGATAGATAGATAGATAGATAGATAGATAGATAGATAGATAGATAGATAGATAGATAGATAGATAGATAGATAGATAGATAGATAGATAGATAGATAGATAGATAGATAGATAGATAGAAACTAATAAAGGAGATACAATATATTAAGTACAACTTCAGAATTATAATTGTCCTATCCTGTCAACTGTCTTTTATCAATCAATCATTGAATGCTGAATTCCAAATGGGAGGTGTCAGTTTAATAGATTTTTTACACACTCAGTCATGACAATGGTATTACAAACCTGTGCTCCACTTCAATAAACAACATCTCAAACCCAATGGAGATTAAGCAGATACTGTCAGCTTTTCTTATTCAATTGGAAGAAGGTCGAAGTACAATAGTGAAAGAGGAATGATGCGTCAGTGGAACGCATTAAAACTCTTTAATGATTCTCTGATTCACAACAATTCTCAATTCTTAATTCTCAACAATGAGAGTTTGTGTGTGGAGGAGTGCGACTGCGGAGGAGTGTTGATGTGTTTGCAAGCCATTGATTGGCATACCGTTTGGCTAGCTACTTCCCTCTGCAAATATTCAAAACTGACATTTGCCTAGTCCATTGCAGGACTGTAGGACTAAATGCTTTGTAATAAATCATTTCCTTTCTCAGTAAAAGGGAGATTTGACTTTAAATATGTTTTAGTTCTTGAGTGCCCTTGAGGTCCTATTTACAGTAAAATAAATGTTGTGTGAAAATTAATTGCATTCTTGTTAATTGGATCAGTTGGATCACGTAGGTTGGGTTAAAAAGCCTTCTACAACAAACCACAAATCACAACATCTGCATACAATGAAAATACACCACACCAATCATTATTATGGCCAATCAATTATGTTTCTGAATATATGGTTAATCTCTATTAACAAGACTTAAAGGTTAAAATGTGGGTTTAGGTTAATAGAGTGCTCCCATCATGATAGGAATGGAAAGGAATGGGAGGAAAGCAATTAATATAATAAATTGCTATGAGATGTGCTCATCAGTTTCCTGTTGACCTTAATAACCATAGCTCTTTTGAAAAGGTAAACAGGGTATTACTGAACCAACATGTTAATTACTTTTACACTTAAAGAACACAGATAAAGGTTTGAAAGGGTCTTCCAGCAACTGAGCAATTGAACGGCAGAAAAGGCCCAGCAGTAGCAGTTGAGATTGAGAAGAGATTGGTGTTTAGTTCCAATTTTACCAGTAAGTTTTAGTTGATTCATTAGGCTGTATTTTTATTTTAAAATGACAGCCGTGGTACACACTTTTCACACATATGCCATTAACTAAAGCGACTTTTGAGAGTAATGGAAAGGGAAAGTAAAAAGTGTGTGACACAACAGGGAGTTAGCCTGCACACCACATTCAAAAAGCATTTTCTAATGGTATTTCCCATGATGCATTGCTTTTCGCCCACATCTTTACACCGACTTCAAACTGTAACTATATCAAACCATTATCCAAACCTAACCAACTCTAGATAAATACACAAACTTAACCTCCATCATCAAGCCAATAAATCATAAATTATTTCTAATGTGTCAGGGTTATTATCACCAAAAGAAGTCTAGTGTAGTGTATAGTTTAACAATAAAAGTTTTAAACTAGCCTGAGGTTGCGAAAAAATGTATGTGTTGCCAGGCAACACTTTCAAAAGGGAGATATTTTGTTGGATAAGCTGTAATTATCCTCAGAACTCGGCCTTTGGTCAGGTGCCTGTGACCCAATCAGAGTTGTGTGCTGCTAGTCTACAGTACTGCTTCTCTTAACTCTAAAGAAAAGTGAAAAGTGACAGATAACAGCTGGTTAAGCATATGTTTAATAACAGAGTGTCCACTCAATCTAAGCTGGAAAATAACAAACAAGCTTTTCTCTTCGATGTAATTACTCTATGCAGTGTGTGTGTGTGTGTGTGTGGATGATTGCTGGTTTAAGCAGCCTCACCTGGCCCGAGTCAGACTGATTGGACTCAGGCTGAGTGAGGCTACACACCTGTTGTGCATTAAGCAATCAGTGTACAGGTTAAAGGAATACTTCACAGATTCAGAACCGGCATTCTATCATTATAAAATCGCTATTATAATATAAAAAAAAGTTTGTTTCTTCCCTCAGTCTAACCCAGTCCTCCCTAGGCCCAGCTGTCCTGATTACATTTCTACTGACCTGACGTCAAATGCGTTTGACGTCATCTCAGTAGAACTTTGCTTGCCTGCTAGAAGGGCCGAGGACTACAAACCACTAGTTCCGCAAATTTGTGAGCCCACCAATAAGGAATGAGGGGGACGGGAGCTCGCATACGAGATGTAAACACAATGTCCGCCATGTTTCTTCACCGCTTCGCTAGAGAACTAGACCGACACAAACCTCCGACCATGGCAGAAGCAAATTTGCAATGGGAAACAGCCAGTGGATTTTGAAAATATATTGTTGGATTCGGACATTCGGGGCTATTTGTAAGAGCCACAATACAGCCAGGAAGAATTGAGACAAATGGAGGAGGAGGCTGCTGCCGCTGCGGCTGCGGCTGAACAAGCCTTGCCTGTTGCAGAGGACGAGGAGCCGGAGCACGCCGGTGGTGTAACTGTTTGCTCTGTTCGCCTATGGACACTAACACAGAGTCCCTGTGCCGCAGCGAATTTCAGCGATGCCAGTTTCTTCTAGAAGAAATGGCTGAATCTGCCGAGGACGGGCCCATGTGTGTAACCTCTCACCCAGGCTTTACGCCTCATCTGACAATGTAGTTATCCGAAAGTAGCCGATCTTATTGGCAGAGCATAGGCTACGTTACGTGAGCTTGAAGTCCGTGTAATGCTGGATAGGCTACTCAAGGCATCATTTATCTTGCTTTGCTAATGTTGTTCTCTTTCTTTCTTAGACAGTATCGGCTTACAGCTTACCGGCATTTCCTGGAGTGGATACTGCAAGGCGAGAGACTTGGGAGAGGCAATTGCCTTGTTTTGCCAGCCTGTGTTGTCCAGAGCTCATTACCCAGCACAAGATGAGCAGTACCGTGGCTACCAGGAGACAGTAGAGGCTCAAGATGAGCTGTGACTATTTTGACTTTAGCAAACGCACCCTACACATTTTATTTTTGTAAATAGTTCATATTTTTTCATGTATAAAACTTCAAATTCATGTTGGTTGTTGTGATTTGTTTACTAACCCAAGTTCTGTTATACTAAAGTAGGCCTACTGTATAAGATAAACACTTATTTCAACTGGGGAGAAAAGGTTGAGTACAAATACTTGATATGCTGAGCTACTGTTTTTCATTAATACACAGGATCAGATGTTATAATCCCTTGTGCCAAAATCCAAGGAAAACACATTCAGAGGCCCCTGTCCAAACACGAGACAACTAGCCTAACTGACAGCAGTAAATACAAAAAAAAAAAAACAATGTACCTATCCTATCCTATGGCTATCACAGCCTAAAGACAACAATGCCACCTTCAACAGACTGTTGAAGACTGTAATTAGCAAATGTTTTTATGCTGTACAGTAATATACAAATGATACCTAAAGTACTTGATATTGTTATCTATTCTTGCTACATTCATACATGATGGCTGTATGCTGAACCTACTTTGCATCTTCGTGATTTATACCACATAAATTGTAGTTTTAAAAAAACATGGAAAAAAGGTAATCTGACAAATGTAAATAATTATTGCAGTGAAGTGTCCCACCCACAAGTTTGTTATGGTAAACATGGGTTTATACAGGAGTCCAAGGTAAGGTGGTAAAAACAATATAAGATTTTATTCACAAAGGAAAATGATCCAACATATCAACATCACAAAAATAAGATTAAAAACAAATGCTTTAATATAAAAGATAAGTTTAAAAAAAAAAGTGTATATATATATATATGTTCAATGTACCTATCCTATGGCTACATGCAAGCTCCAGGTAGTGACAACGCCCATACTACCCATCCCCATGGAACATGGGTACTTGAGCAGTGCACTGTGAAAGACCTCCAGCTGCCCTGTATGCAATAAAATAAAGGGAAAAGAATATGAAAATGAAAACATGATCATTAGGGAGTGATTTTGTAAAGTATTCAAGCTATTATTGTGTACTTTGTAAACAGAAATATAGTTTCCTGGAGTGGATACTGGAGTGGATACTGCAAGGCGAGAGACTTGGGAGAGGCAATTGCCTTGTTTTGCCAGCCTGTGTTGTCCAGAGCTCATTACCCAGCACAAGATGAGCAGTACCGTGGCTACCAGGAGACAGTAGAGGCTCAAGATGAGCTGTGACTATTTTGACTTTAGCAAACGCACCCTACACATTTTATTTTTGTAAATAGTTCATATTTTTTCATGTATAAAACTTCAAATTCATGTTGGTTGTTGTGATTTGTTTACTAACCCAAGTTCTGTTATACTAAAGTAGGCCTACTGTATAAGATAAACACTTATTTCAACTGGGGAGAAAAGGTTGAGTACAAATACTTGATATGCTGAGCTACTGTTTTTCATTAATACACAGGATCAGATGTTATAATCCCTTGTGCCAAAATCCAAGGAAAACACATTCAGAGGCCCGGTGAACTACTTCTTTAAGCACCACACACACTCAAGGAGATCTCCTGCATGGCAAGATGGGGCACCTGCATCATGTATCATTGTCTGCAAAACCTTACAATAAACCGGCTTTCACCACCACCACCCTGTGTCCTTGTCCGGGTCCAATAAAAGTCACCTAGGTTGTGTGTAGCATGGACATACATACTCATTACAAACTGATCCCCTGTAACAACCCTTGCCAAGTAGACACCCAGTGAATATGCTGTACCCTGTAGCTCTTATTTACCCATGTATTTACGAGTGTGTATGCTATGAACAACATTGTTAATCCCATCTGGTTATCAGTGGTAATATCAAAGTATTGAATTTAACGAAACCACATTTTAAGATGGCAGGTGGTAACGGCAAAAGCTGTTCAGTGGAAATTTTCAATTAGGATGGCTTTTGATTTTGCTGCCACTGAAACGGAATAAGTGTCATCTAGGCCCTTATCTACCGCCTGCAAATACTGAGCATTGCTGAAGCAGAGCAGCCACACACAAGGTGGCATTTATTTACAGCGCTAAGTCATCAGGCTCATCCAATCTGAGCCAGTGCTGCCTAATGACAGAGCAGAGCGGAGGGCTGCTTCTGTCAGTCAGAATGCCAAGCGGGAGCGAGAGAAGAAGAAAGCCGAAGAGGAACAACTGCAGAACGTATTCAGGTTTCTAGAGAACCTGTGTGCTCTGATACGCTTTAAAAACAAAAACAGATTTGAAATCGGTGTGTTTGCATAGACAAAATGGCCGGTTTGCGACGAAAAACAAAGCGCCCGCATTGGGCTTCTTCGTTACTCAGTCGACATAGTCAAACACACCGCTGTCTGAAAATGGAAAACAATACGACGTGAATGATGACGTCAAGATCTGCCATCTGTAAATATTTGCCATCTGTAAATATTTGCTATCTGTAAATATTTGGTATCTCCAAAATATGTACCATTGTGTCCCGCTCTGTTTATTTCAAGAAGGAAGCGAGACTTGAGTGAGATTCTGAGGGATTATGCGCATTTGTAAGACCGTTCAAGCAGGGACTCCCGAGGACACAGTGGTGATATGAAACTCCTGGCGTCATTAAAGGAGCAACTCACACTTTGCAGTCTGCGTGGTGTTCATGTTGCGTTGTGCAGTTGATGAAACCGCTGTATCCAACCGCAGTCGGACAGTCTATGTAAAACCAACCAATCTTTCCCTTTCACTGCGTGTTGCCCTTGCGCTCAGCGAGGTGAACCAGCATCTGTAGCCATTAGGAGACCCTGCGTGACCCGTCAAGAGGAGCGACCGTGGAGCCAGGATGGAAGGCATCCAACTAGGAGAGGAATGGTGATGCCTTCAGGCCGATGGGTGGCCAGAATCAGAAGACGTGCATGATTTTCTTCAGAGGTGTTGGGATGAGATGAAGGGCAAATGTTGAGGATTTTTCCTTTTTGAAGCTTTTTTTTTCCTGGGATCTCTTCAGTGGAAGTGATAAAGACCCTGGAGTGTCCCAGGTCAGTAGGCGTCAAACCTGCGGGGAAGTCAGCCAGCAGCTGTTTGGAATTACATTTATAAGGACATAGTAAAAAATGACATGCAGGTTTCTCGCTTGTTCGCCTCAAAAGTGTTTTAAGCCGGTGTTTCGGCGTGTGTGCATGAACGTGCACAGTGCTTGAGTCACTGTCTGTTGACATGCACAGCCAAAACGGAAGAATAGCACCTAACACAGGTAGCTAAAGCACCTCGAAATAACGTGAGAAACATGAGGCAGCTGGTGTTTTCCTCTGAACGCGCCGTTTCATGTGGTGTCCTGGGAGAACGATTGTGGCGTTGGAATAACCGACGCACCTGATGAGAAGTACTTTTTTGGATGCAATCCACTAGGGTGATTAAGGGCCAATCAAGAAAACAACCCAGTTTTCTGTCTGTCTTCGCTCAAACAACCGTTTTCTATTGTGTCTTAACTTAGTGTTGACAAATATCATCATAGCCTAGCTACGAACCCGTACACCTGCCTTAATTATCCACAACCAAACACATCCACCGCAGCAGCATATTTATGTAAACACTGAGCCAGTGTGACAGCAGTCTTCAACTACATTATGAGTTGGATTTATTATTACTTGCAAATTCTTTTTGAATGTTATTATTTTCATAAACTTGTGCATCCATATTAATATCATCCTGAAGTGCACACAATACACTGTACAAACATTGCCGGTGTCTGAGTGTGTTGTGTAGTATGATTACTAATATCCCCTGTTCTTTTTCATTGTAGTCCATGCAATGGCATTTAAAACATTCCCTCTGTTTTACCCCATTCATTATACATAACACTGGCAATAGGAGATGGCATTAGATTATGTAAATAGCTCTTCTCAAGCAAAAGTTGAGCCAAAAAGCCATGCAAAAGAACAAATGAGTTGGCTCTCTTATTTAAAGGGCATTTCCATCCTCCTCTTTTTTTTAACAGGTTAGCTTGGAAAGAGTACACTCATTTAGAGGTGAAGAAATGCACCATACCTGCCAACACCCAGGGCCAAGAAAAATAACAGCCCCATGCCCACGTCGACACTTGTGCTTAATTGAGCTAAAATATGCAGCGGGCAGTAAAAAGTGGTTCGTCTTCAGGAACTCAAAAACGGATGAACGCTTCTATAAGTAGATTAATCTGGCCATCGATCCGCTCGGTGGAATCAATGAGTTCACGCTCTCTAGATGCTCCATATTTAAGTTGATCCCCGGTTTCAAAAATGCGTTTCCTCGCACATATCGACCCAGTGTGAAGCAAATGGCCGAAGATGGGCGCCGGCGCAAATGGTCTTGTCGCTCAGGGTCCATCCGGGCCGTGTGTGAGGTTCCTGTCCAAGCTCGGCCCGTGTCAGAGCTCTATCAGATGGCAAATATGTGAGGAAGGTATCATTGAGGAGGTGCCAGAATGAATCATGTCAAAGAAGAAGGGATTGCACGTCTCAGTGATGTAACCCATCATGATTTGCCATCCCGCAATCGCGTCACAGTGGCGATAAATCACAGCCAGTTAAACGTAATTAAATGAATACAAATGTCCTATTGTTGTCGTGCTGTTTGATAGGGATGATTAATCCCTGGTGGTTGTTTTGTTAAAGAGAGGGGGGGCGGGGGGTTGTGGTGTAGCCCTGTGTGTGCTTGTGAAGGAAGCAGGGGGTATGGGAAGTACGTGGAGAGTGCGAAAGACAGACTGCTAGCTGCAGTATGTGGTCGTATAGCAGGCGACGGGTGTGTGGAGGGTAAATCATTGTTGTGGTAAACCAGCAGAGTTAACAGGAGCCAGAGAGGGCAGGGGAGGGAACAGTGTGATGAGACGGTGCTGAATAGCAACCAACACAACACTGTGTTGGCCAAACCTCCATCTCTTTCTAGCTCTACCATCACAAACCCTTTCTCATGCTCGCTCTCTCTCTCTCTCTCTCTCTCTCTCTCTCTCTCTCTCTCTCTCTCTCTCTCTCTCTCTCTCTCTCTCTCTCTCTCTCTCTCTCTCTCTCTCTCTCTTTTGTCATGAATGGGTGCAAAGACACCCAAAGACACACTGTACAGTTGTTTTCCTCATTTGGTATGCTCCTGTGCCTTCAGGTGTACACACATGCAGAGCAGCGGCTGTATCCAGGGAGCCGCTTGTTTATGCTGGTTTGAAGTGGCGAGGAACAGCAGGTTTGTTGCTGCCTCAAGTCACACCTCTCCCCGGTGATATCACCCAGAAAATTCCACAACAAAACAGGAGAGAGGAGAAGTCTTCGGATTTAAACTGCACCCTCGGGAGTCTACGGAGACGTTTCGGGGGAGCACATGATGTTTGAATAACGTTTGATTATTTTTCATCTCTTAAATAAAAAAGTCACAATGTGTCCTTGTGTCTCTACTGGAAATGCCCCCCCACCCCAATCCTGGCAAAGAATGGATCAATGTTCCCCGACGTGCTCATCCCCACGCGATGTGCCACCGACAAATCCCAATGTTCAATAAGTGTAAATTGAGGCTCTTGTGGAAGAGAAAATAACATGATATGAATATAATAGGAAGATAGCGCTCTTGGCCTGCTTCCCCGGTACCCTCTCATTGTACTGCGACAGTGAAGGTGCGACAAAAGATTTGCTTATTTTCTCTAGAAGGATGGGGGGGGCACGGAGGTGGGGGGATTTAAATAAAAAACTTTTCAGTGGATAAAACTAGCAGGAGATTGAATAATGTGCCATACAATTTCACTGACAACCTGTTCAAGTATTCGCAGTCTGCATGAGGGGATTATTCAGTGGTCCTGAAGATCCACTTTAAATCAGTGACACAACATGACCCATCACATCTGTGTTATTAGCCGTAACACATTTGCAAAAGCAGCCCAGCGCTCGTTTCTATCAACGATAATAAGAACTGACTTAATTGACCCCAGATGGGAAATGATGAGCTTTGAAACAGTCTGCTATAACAACAAATCAACCAAGAATAGTTAGTGTCTCTTATCCCCTGTGTCTAGCCAGAAGCTAAAATACAAAAGGAACCGATAAGAGATGGCCCAGCAGTAGCTAGGTGCTAAGAACAAGCCTTTCATACATCCTTCATAATACTACAAACTTAAGTCTTTTAAAAGAGGTAAATAAACAACTATATTAAAGCGGTTGTCATCATGAGCGCCACTTCTTCTTTTGTTTAAGAAATGCACTTAGCTGGGCGCACATCCTGGTATTGATTTCCCTGTGAAAATAACACTTCTCAAAGAATACCTTTGTACAACACGATCCCGATTGAACACGTCTCGCCGGAGAATAGGGCCACATTGTTGAACAAGACTAGGAGGCGAAGGTGGCCATGCGTCTTTTGAGCAGGTATGAACCGTCAACTGAGGCCAAATGGATTCACATGGCTCCTATCCTCCTTTCAGACCGGGTGCACATTATCATACAATTGAACTGTAATGAGGCATTGTTTGTGCAGGATCTCTCTGAGCCCCGGGTTCAATCGCAGACATTCATTTTGTATGGAGGGGAGTCTGGAGGAAGCCTCCATATTAA
The DNA here is from genome assembly GCF_964030765.1 of Micromesistius poutassou. Taxonomy (NCBI): domain Eukaryota; kingdom Metazoa; phylum Chordata; class Actinopteri; order Gadiformes; family Gadidae; genus Micromesistius; species Micromesistius poutassou. Next base: position 3,719,557 of record NC_140276.1, on the reverse strand, counting down.
TGCGACGGTGATTACAGGAAGCGGCCCAGGATAGCAGCGCTACTGTTAAGTGCACAGAAATGTAAACATGATACGATCAATTCGTGATGTATAAATGGCACATCATTTGATGAATGAGATGAGCTAACCTCTAAACCCTCCATTAAAAGCACTTTTAATAATTACCCACGGGGAGACTTTAACGGCAACACTTTAGGATATTTACGTCATGACGAGGAAACGGGCTGGACTAAATATTTAATGGCGGGTGGGAGGAAGGCCTACAGATGTTTTGATAGGCAAAGCCGGTAAGAGTTTAATTGCAAGTCTTTATTTTCATTCTATTTTCCATCGACGATGAAAGGCGAGGCCGCGTTATTGTTGCTGCGGGTTTTTCTCCGCCCCTACGAGGCTGAAACCCCCCCCCATGGAGATAAGCCTGCCAACGCTCACGCAAGCACACCGTTACACCAAATCATTTTTTGCTTCCACATTTTCTTTTTCTCTTTTTTTTTTTTCGTTTTTTTTGCCTCCGAAAGCATCACTTTTCCAGCTGACGAGGAGGGTGGTGGGTTCCTGGAGTAGCTGAGGTAGGTATCGATCGGCTGGGGGATAAAGGCTGCGGGTCGGGGAAGGGGGGGTTGGAGAGCTACGGCCACATCTGAGGGATTCTGTGTGGAGGAAGGAGTATTCCTCTCATGGAGTTCTGGACAGAATGCCAAGAGACTTCACAAGCAGTGAGAATTGCAAGGAGGAACATTTCTTATGAAGCCTTTTTTATTCATGACTTCATAACGTTTTGACGTTTATCAAACGTGATTAATTTTGACAATTGGGATTTGTCACAATCGAGATGCCTGATAAAAGCACTTTGGATGCAACACGATATTGTAAATGTCTGACGTCTGTAGTTTTCCGTCTCATAGGGTGAAAATAAAGATAGGTGATCAAATGATGTAATCATGGTTAGACGTTAGACTGATTTCAGCCACAAGTACACAGCAAATGAACTAGCGGAACTAACTAAACAAGGTCTGGTCTCTAAACACCCTCCTCATTATCATCACATCCTAATTCCCACCTGGATGCGACGCAATCCGACGCAACACAAAAAAAACACAATGATGTATGGGTTTTGGTTGTCAAATTAATAGTGTTTGCGGTGTGGCGTCTCCTCTGACATACGAGTCTGAGTAAACATACTTAATATTCATCAGTATTCTTCGCCGCCGCAAATGAAGTGGAAAAGGGAACAAAAATGTAGCCGTGGCCATTATTTACATCTATTCATATTAACTGGAACACATTTATTTCACCCTCTTTCACGCTCTTCAGTGGCCCTTTACATCTCCATCTGGGGATGGTGTTTGTGGTGAAAGACACGGTTAATCCATTCTAAAGCCAACTCTAACTGGACAAATTTTCCTCTTGAGGTTATATTTGTATCCCTTCTACTGCTTTATTTAATGGTACTGAACAATGGATTTTCCTTTTTTCTTCTATTCTGTGTCGTTTATAGAAATCTATTTCTAATTTCACTTGTGCTCCGGCTCTGTTGACCTCTGCCGTGATGAGACAAACACGTTTATTTCTCTTGAGAAGTAAGACGGGAAAAAAAGGTTTTGTCAGTCAAATGTATCTCTTATTTAAATAAGAAGCAAATTAGGTTTCATTTTGTCTTTCTATATTTATGGTTTTTAATCAGCACTCAATCAGCTGTCTCTTGGGAGAAATGCTGCAGAAAATCGTTATGATTACTTGTAGAAGTATGGAGTACTGGAATCTATGCTTTTACATTGAGCCTCTGTTCTGTAAGCAGTTATCCACAAGGGTAAATCATAAGTCATCATTGAATAACACATTAATATAATTTCAGAAACCTTTTATTATTTTATTGTAAACATCGACACTGTGAAACCACAGATACTAGTATTACGTAGATTACAAAGGCCATCAACCAATCATTAATCATTTAATATTTATATTATTGTTTAATTTTGCCCCATAAGAAAGCAACGTGGGGTCAACTCAAATAGCAAGAGCAAATACACATGGGTCATTTCCCATGAATTCAGCAGTCTCATCCACTGGGATCCCACCATTAGTTCTCTAGAGCTCGAGAGTTAGAATAATGTAATTGGACGAAGGGACCTGGCACTCCGTCCAGCCCCCCCCCCCGCAGCACTCACTGGCCCAGTCCAGGGTCACGCACGCTTCCGGTCTCAAGGTTAATTGCCAACAGATGTCACTCGTTTGTTAATCAAGTAAGATTACCTGTCTCCCACTGTGAACGAAGTCACGCTGAGCTACACTGTTCACTCCCCTCCACCGCCAGGATGAAACGCCCCTGCTCATGAAATATGAATTTTAATATCAATTGTAATACGGCGACAAAAAAAGACAACACTGTACCACAATGTGTCTGCCCTGAGTCATCGCCGGATGTATTTTGGCACAAGGCTGATCTGGCAGGAGTTTACCCTGTGAAACACAAAGGAAGGCCAGAAAGTGCGGTGGGATTTAGACAGCGAGTGTTTGCAGTTCGGTTGCATAATGAACGCGCGAGGCCTCTGGTTAATCATAAATAGCATTTCTAGATATCGGACAGTGGGAGGCTAGGGCTACTTGATATAGTGAAAGAGGCCCAGACTCCCGCATGGTACTATCCGATTACTCAGTCTCTGTGCGGACAGCGATTTGGGGCAGAAGAGCAGGGCTAATTAGAGGCGGGCTCCCGCTGTTAAATGATAACTTTGGACGCTTCCTGTGTGCTTTTTTTGGTTGTTGTAGTTCAGTCATTGGCTCAGCCTATGTGTTTGCTGTATTCCCACACGGAACCAGAACAGGGGTTGGGATGGAGGGGGGGCTACTCTGGCAAGTCACTTATCAAGGATTCTTTCTCCTTCCAACTGGGTTTAGCCTTAGCTATGGCGACTAAGGCTACAGGGGGCCGACATTATTTTCACTTGTTGAATATCTATCTACGATTCCCTTTGTAGATGTGTTAAACACTTTGATAAATAAACATGCACTTCTGCAAGATACATAGGCTATATATATATATAACCATATAGAACCATTTTGTCATATTTGTCGAAATTCTCAGTATTTTCGTTTCTTCGGCCTGTAAGCCTATCCAACAATTTTATTCGGCCCGGATGAGATGATTGGATGGCTGTCTGTCTATCTACCTACCTACCCAGCTACCTGCACACACACTGCCAGTTCACTCATTGCGCATGATCATTGTATTCCACAAGGCTAGGCAGAACTGTTGCATAAGCTAGTGATCTGGTCATGTGTTTTGGGGAAGCAGCTTTGGATGGTGGCCTACAGGGATGTAAGGGATTTTTCTCGGTTGGATACTTTCAAAACCTAGCCTCCTCTGGCTGACTCCTCCAAATTGCCTACCCTTTGCTTTAAGACATTTTCATCAATTAAAAAACACAATTTTAAACCCTTTCAATGTATCTAGGGCCAAACTAAGCCCTAGAAACATTGAACGATTGGGTATTAAGCGCTACAATAGACCATGAAATATAAGCTTAAGTATTCAGGTATACAAACCAGGCCCTTGGCATGAGACATCATACCTCAACCTCACAGACCTTGGCTACCCCAGCCACGGAGGGAGCCAACTGCACCTCATCAAGTGAGCTGGAGAGGGGACGGCGTGCAGTAAACAGGGATTTAGGGATTAGCTCTCCTTTATGTGGGAAGATAAAAGGAGGCCTGGATTAGAGAGGGTGGGGGGGACAATTATAGTAAGTTAATGTAGAGTTGTGCATGGACAAAGACCAATATATATTCAATTATAATCCCCCCCACTATAATCATGATGACAAACACACAGACCAGGCTGGAGAGATGGAGCGAGAGGGGGTGGAGGGAGGAGGAGCAGGGAGGAGAAGAGGAGGGAAAACATGAGCATAAATCAACTCCAGACAGGGAGGAATAGGGTGTTTGCCTGCTTTGTGTGTGTGTGTGTGTGTGTGTGTGTGTGTGTGTGTGTGTGTTCAAGAGAAGGTGCAAAGGAGGAAGGGCAAAGATTAGTCAAGCGTCCTTAAGTCTGTCACCCATATTGAAACAAAGATGACAGTTTTAGTGACCAAAATATGTCTGAAAGGAACAACAACAAAATGAAAATGGTGCAAAGCAAGCAAGTGATGGTCAGACAGATCCAGAGAGTGCTAGTCAGAGAGAGAGAGAGAGAGCCAGAAAGAGAGAGAGAGAGAGAGAGAGAGAGAGAGAGAGAGAGAGAGAGAGAGCCAAAGAGAAAGAGAGAGAGAAAGAGAGAGTGCCATTGAGCCAGTAAGCAGGCACCATTAAAGAGATCACTGACACTAGGTTCCCTGCCAGTGGGGATAGTGAATGGCCCACAGTCTTTGTAGCTGGACACTAGTCATGATTGCCTGCCAACGATTAAGAAGATATGGTGCGGCTGAGGTATGGATTAAAACTGGGAACTGTGGCCACAATGAAGTGGATCTGAAACAGAGAAATTTAGCCACGGGATGGAGAGGACGATTTCAAGCTTTCACAGCAGGCGTAGACAGGTTTTTATATCAGACGAGAATGATAATCAGTACATTGTTAAATACCCACTTTACTTTAATATGGCTCCAGTACAAGGGATATGTTTTAATTAACTTTAATTAATGTTTTTCATAAAAAAATGCGTTGTTGCCGTTTTTTCCTTCCTTTTACGATTTTACTGTTCAGCACAATTTATTTACCCGTCTCTTTAGGGGTTATAACTTTCCTCACCGGATCAAACCGCTTAATACAATTCTGTCTCTTACTCTCCCCAGGAGGGTAGACCTGTGTTTCAGCTTTCTTTTGTTCATGTGTGACATGTTACGTAAACTAAACATGCTCAAATGACGCAGCTTTCAAGAGGAATAAACAAAGTTTGTCCGTTGTCCGGCGAGAAAGTACCATTCATACCTCAGGGTAGGGCTCGGTGAATTGCGCTTCGACCGTCAACAACAAAGACGTGGCACAAGCTCAACTAAATGCATTGGAGTCAAACAAATGAAGCGCAGGTCTGTTTGTGTTTGGAGAGACGGATAGCAGGTCAATAATGACGGGGAAAGCTGGGCCAAGGCAAGATAGTTCTTCATCCTTAGAAAACTGCCCTGAACCTTCAGAGGAGGGAGAGTGTGAGACTGAGTGTGTGTGTGTGTGTGTGTGTGTGTGTGTGTGTGTGTGTGTGTGTGTGTGTGTGTGTGTGTGTGTGTGCACGGGAGTGTGTGTGTGTGTGTGTGTGTGTGTGTGTGTGTGCGCACGGGAGTGTGTGTGTGTGTGTGTGTGTGTGTGTGTGTGTGAGGGAGGGGGAGGATGACTCCCATCCCGACTTCGCGGCATTGACCGAAGAGATACTTTGTCCTTATCTTCGGTGATTTAAAGTGAGCTCCGCTTGACCAAAAAGTGTTGCGATGAGAAGCCGGTTCCCCCGAATACCAAAGAGTGGGGGTTAAATGAGGATAGATAACCAATTAGAGGAGCGGAGAAGGGAGAGAGCGGGGGGGAGCGACAGGGGGAGTGACTCCAAAGGCAGTATACTGGGCTGCCCAGTGTTCCTACAAATTGTAAGTAATGTGGCGGAGGCGGTGCAAGACATGTTCATAGATGTTCCCGCCACGCACCCCTGCTGGCACAGCCACCGCTTGCTAGGGAAGATTTGGCTTTGACGCATTGAAATGAAGGCATTTATTCTTATCCGCTTATTTTCCCCGCTCTTTAGCTGCCTAACTATCTCCTATAGCCCTCTCTCTCTTCCCCCCCTCCCTCTCTCTCTCTCTCTCTCTCTCTATCTCCCTCTGTCTCTCTCCCTCTCTGTTTCCCTCCCTCTCTCTCCCTCTTTCTCTCCCCCCCTTTCTCTGTCTCTCCCCCTCTCTCTCTCTCTTTCTCTCTGTGTCTCCCTCTCTCTGTGCATTCTCTTTATCTGTCATTGCTCTACCTGGGGAATACAAATACATATAGTATTCTATTCCCAAGATGTGTGTGTGCGAGTTTGGTGTGTGTGTGTGTGTGTGTGTGTGTGTGTGTGTTCCTGGTTGCGTGTGTGTGTGTGTGTGTGTGTGTGTGTGCGTGCATGCACGTGTGACAGTGAAATGAACAGCTGTTGGCTATGATCACCCAGAGTCCAAAGAGACACAGAGGAAAATCAAGCACATTAAAGTAAAAAGGTAAAGCAGGGAGGAGGCTGTTTCTGCTTCACAGACTCCAACTTTAGCAAGAGGGGGAAAAAAGAGAAAGACAGAAAGGATATCATCAAAAGTGTCTCTGGAGTGCCCTTTTCTGCTTACTCATTATTTGGATTCCCTCGGCTTGTCTACCAGTGTACTGCTAGTGCTACCACAGATTCCCCCCGTATTGAATACGAAACACTTTTCGGCTGTGTCGAATATATACCCAACAACACCACACTTACATCATCGTGTGGGTATGAAACACACAAGCCCACCCACAAATACACACATGAACACACACAGAGACACACAGACACACACACACACAGACACACACACAGACACACACACACACACAGACGCACACGCACACGCACTAACACACTACACCTACGCCCGCTGCTTCGGTGACCTTTATGTTGTCAAAGAGTTTGACATTTTGCTGCTGACGAATCAGAGAAGCCTGGCGCATGGCTGCCTCGACAAAGCAATGCAAATGACACACGCCGAAACGTGATGTACTGTAAGTGACATGTATGAATACCCGATCTCCCCCCCGTTTCTTACTCTTCCCGGAAAGGTCAAGGGTGCCCTGAAGCATCTCACCGGGGGACGGGTGGGGACGGGTGAGTGTGTGGGGTAAGAATCATCGTTAGTCATTGATATTCCCCCACACCCCCCCTCCCGCGTGCGTGCACATCGCCGGGTCAGTGGTGTTGGAGAACCACTCAGGCGTCCGGCCACCGCTCACCTCCCATGCCGGGAATCATCATCGGCTAATTGAGGTAATGTGGGTCTGCTTCTGCTCACGCATTGGCCAGAGAGAGACCACTCCTCCTTTGTATTGGACGGCTGCAGCACGTCCACCGTCATGTCCGTCTCTTTCTTCTTTTAAGATTTTTTTTTTGGGGGGGGGATTTTTACGCATTTAGTGAGATAGTGAGGAAGGTATGGGAGATACAGGGGAGGACATGCAGCCAAGGACCAAGGGCAGGAATCAAACCCGGGTCGCTGCAATCAGGACTGAGCCTAAATGGTATGCGCCTCACGTGGGTTACTGAGAGACCCATGGGCAGCCCTTAAATGTGTGCTGTAAAACATTATTGTGGCACAGAGTTCGGTTGATCATGTGTAACGTGTACTGCGATGAAGTCAAATAATAATAACACTCTTTAGAATCTTTACAAAGGATAAAACAGACAGCAAGAGAGGCAAAATGGTGGATAAACCCAACCGTGGTAAGAAACAAATAACCACTAGCCTCTGTTACCCTCTCGATCCAAGATGAATGAGGAGCATTAAAGATAGAGGAGTGGTTGTGAGGTGTAGCTTTCAAGTTCACGTCCACCTGGGTAAAGCAGTAGAGCTGTCTAGTAGAGAAATGGACAGCTCTGAACTAAAAAGAGGCCTGTGTTTCTGCTTTGATGAGGTGTGGGAGGGCAAGGAATAGGGCTGGCTGGCTAGCATGACTTTTCAACTTGGTGCAGGCTTCAATTACTAATATTATTACAGTGTTGGTCAGATATGTGCGGATGGGGATGGGGGTAAAGAGAAGCACAACATTATAAAGAAATGGAGCCAGAGTCAGAGTGGGAAATTAATAGAGAGAGAGAGAGAGAGAGAGAGACACAGAGAGAGAGAGAGACAGAGAGAGAGACGGAGAGAGAGAGAGAGACAGAGAGAGAGAGATAGACAGAGATAGACAGAGAGAGAGAGAGAGAGAGAGAGAGAGAGAGAGAGAGAGAGAGAGAGAGAGAGAGAGAGAGAGAGAGAGAGAGAGAGAGAGAGAGAGAGGGCAATAATGAGCAAGAGAGATAGAGCGATAAGTTACGCGAGCGGTGACACGCCAGATATCACAAGACTTTATGGTGACATAAACTCAATTTCTAAAGCTCATTAGTGAAAAACAACTGCTTCAGAGTGACGTAGATGCACCTCGGCTAACACGCTATTTCAAGGGCCAACGCACCAACCCGTACGAGGTGCCGTCGCTCTTCATCACCATGAATAAATACCACGGCTGTAATTCCAAATTGTCAGCTCTTCCTGTTGCGCACAACTTCCATTTTCCCTGCGCCGTTTCCAATAGCAACCAGCAGAACATAAAACAGATTTTACAGTTGAGAGAACCAGAACATACTTTTTTTCCCCTTCTTCTTCTCTCCCCCCCACCCACCCCCCCCCCCCCTACCTTCCCTCCACTTTCTCTGTTATCTGGGGTGTCTACAGAGATAAAAAAACACTGTGCGTTTGTTTAGCTCGGAGCTTCTCACAGATACCACCTGAAAAAGAGCTTTTGTGGACAGAAAAGAAGAAAGAAGGGAGATGGCCAGACTGTTGCACATGTCTGTTGCCATGGGGATTCTAGCGCAGTGACTATGCAGCGATGCTTCTGTTTGTGGTGGTGGTGTGAGGGGGGGTTGTTTTCATAAGATTGGCTCCAGCTAAAAGAATGGGAAGAACATGAGCTGGAGACCCAGCCTCCAATTACGTGAAGAAAGCTTATTAGAAAGGGAAGGAGGGGAGGGGGGGGGGGGGGGGGGGGAGGTTGGGGGAGTTAGCCAGACTTTTGCCTTTGACCGAGAAGGAGGTACCACCCTGGAGACGTGTGATATTTTAATACCACCTCGACCCCCCTCACCCAAGATTGAATTTAAGGGTCTAGTGCCACGGAAATGGTTAGGGGAGAAAAAAGGTATTGAATAAAAGGGGGAGACAATAGAGAGCTAATGGCAAATTCATAATTACATGTTCCCAGGATAAACGTGTTAATCAAACACAACGCCTGCATAGAAAACAGCAATTTACCGCGAGGGCAACGCGGACTGCTCGGAATATTGTGGATATAATCACCGGGCTGCAGATTTAAATAATCTTTCATTCAGAATAATACACGATCAGGCTTTAATTTGCCAGTAGGGGAACCCAACACACTTACTATTAAGGCGTCAGTCCCGGTGTAACGCCTTGTAATTGTTTTTGTACACTGAACTTCGGATAGCACCGGGTACCTGTTGAGCCACCATGAGAGATACAGGCTCCCAGTAGGAAGACCGTTTTCTGGGGGGCATGGTGATAGCACTGAGGGAACCCATCCACATTAATTACCCCGGCAGCATTGAACCGCACTGGGGTGATAAAAACAGGGGTTTATTTGTGGCTTTGGTTTTGCTCTCAGACCGAGGGAATAATCGTTAACAGTTTACAATAAAGGTGCAATAATTAATCATTAATTAACTTAAGTTAATGCAGCAATGAGCTTTAATAATTTAGTAATGTGTTCACGTTAACTATGATATTGATGTCCATGTGAAGGTATTTGTTTATACAATATGGTTAGGGTTAGAGTTAATAAATGAATAGGGGGTTTTCTCTTAAGGGGTTGACCATTAGGTTAATTAGATACCAATAAGCTGTTAAATAATGTATAAATTAAAACCTTAGATAACATGAACAGCATTAGTAGATGGTTACTAGGCCATTAGTTAACTGTTCATTTACTTTTAGTTAATTGTTGTTATTTCTTATAACTGCATTAATTAATGTTAATTAATCATTGTTCCCTTTTGTGAAGTGTTGATGTATGATGAAGTGTGCAACACTTCAAAATGAAAACACACAAACGTTACACACAAACCAGAGGCAGGTCTGGCCGAAGACATGCTCAGGGATGGGATCCTGGACATAATGGGTGCAAGACGAATTTCACCGACCTTTCCGATCTTTCATTCACTTCACATAAGGACAAATCATCAGAGGGGTAATTATGTTGTTGAAGGTGATTCAAACACACATTCTGAAGGCCAGGCCAGATTTTGGATTCATGATAAACAAATGAATAAACAAGTATGTGAAAGAATCCATGATTACGGTCTCATGTCTTCATGTTCTCAGGTACCCTAAGAGCAAATAACCATGCATCCATAAGCAATTATTATGTGTACTAAAATACTTTTCCATGATCCTCTAGCAACACATTAACATAGACCGTGAAAAGAGCCCACTGAGTGATCAGATAGCCCCGAAATAACATATTTGCCATTCAGTGGATACAATAATTCAAAGCTCTGTGTGCAAAATCCAATTTGACGTGCATCAGTACCTAACACCTGACACAACACCTGACACCTCACTCCACATGGGATGATATACGTCTCAGGGAATTATGTAACCCAAGCAGATGTTATACGTTGAACTCTCGCTATTTTGGAGTCACAAAATCAGTGTTTGGATTTATTCAAAGAATGTTTTCACCAACCACTCAGTCGAAAACAGAAATGTACTTTAAGTTCCAGTACAATATGTTCAGTGTTATATAAAAAATAGTGAGCACTGCCTTCCAATTCAACACTGCTGCATTTTACAATAGTCGGCTCACAGTATTCTATTAACCATGAAAGGGTTTCAGAAGTCCGAACTTTCCATTCAGACAAAGATTAATTGAGTGTGAAGATGGAATTTAGACTGCCCCTTGCCCATGACAATGCATTTTCCTCATGTACAAGGTGTCAACAAGGTTGATGGTCTTGAATTCATACGTACAAATCGAATCATCTCATTCTCCAAATTAGTTTCAACAGTGATCGACCGATCTATTTATATCTATCTATCTATCTATATCTATATCTATATATACACAAAATAGTAATATATATCATAAAAAAAGTTAAGTCATTGTGAGGTGTAGCTTAAAGAAAATTTTAGATTTGATTACATTCCATTTGTGTCATCTTCACTGCAAGTTGCTCGGATATATTTGCACATTTCCACTTACAGTACGCTTACACATACGTAGATGCTTTCATAGAGTTACTTACAGTAACTCTATGAAAGAGATCTGTATGAGATGGGTTCCTCAGCAAACAACCTTTTGAAGCCTGCATCTAGATGACATTTCCAGATGTGTACACCTGAATCTGAAAAAAGAAAGACATCGGAGTGACTAGCAAGTCAGACTCCCAGCAGAAAGGTTCTAGGGGTGGAGGACGTTCTTTGATGCCAGAAGCCTACATGTATTTTTCGAGTCTTGACTCTTCCGTGGCTACATGAGAATAGCAACAACTTGACTTCACTTAGTAGCATTTTCTGCACTGACAGATATTTAAGGATTGCTTTAAGGATTTGCTCTTTGTGAATATTTTGTCTCGGTTTTGACAGGCCATTTACCCAGTGAAAGCAAACACCTGGGTACAGGTGCAGCACCTTCTGTTGCATAACACAGATGTGTTTAATGTAGCAATTAGGATGCCCACAATAATTGTAAAGAAAGATTGGACCAAAAGGAACAATAACTCTGTGTCTGGCTCTCTGGCCCACAAGGTAAATCTATGGCAACAAAGGCAAGCTTTTGTCTGTCATCATAAGACAGACAATGTTCTGTTTTTTGGTAATTTGGGATAGAGTCAGTTTTTTACGTTAAGTGGGAATCAAGCGAAATAGAGGGAGAGACCTTGTAGTTTGTTGAGATGTCTGCCAACTCTGCAGTTCCTAAAAATCACAGTAGCTTCCAAACAGGGTAAGTCGCTTATATGTACAGATAAAAAAGAACAAAAAAACATAAAGTGAGCAGTAAGAACCTAGTAATAAAGTATTCAACAAATGTATCTTTTTGGGTAGGGTGAGCCAATTAAAGCCTCTTAATTTCATTATCAATCTCAGTACAGGTTGCTCTGCACTAACCCAATTATTCTGTTTTAATAATAGATTGCAGTGTGTCTGTGTGCCTGTGTGTGTGGGTGCTTGCATGTGTGTGTGTGCGTGCGTGTGTTTGAGTGTATGTGTGTATATGTGTGTGTGTGTGTGTGTGTGTGTGTGTGTGTGTGTGTGTGTGTGTGTGTGTGTGTGTGTGTGTGTGTGTGTGTGTGTGTGTGTGTGAGTGTGTGCGTGCGTGCGTGCGTGTGTGTGTCCTCAACCTTAAATAGTACACAAAGTGTGTTTGTTTTGTTCTCCATATATGTTAAAGGGACGTCATGGGCAACAAGCATATGCCTTCCCTACGGAGCCGGTCCCAAGGGAAGCTCGGGCTAATTGCTTTTAGAGTTTCATCTCTCCGGGACAGATGTACCCACCTTGGGAATTTGATTCTCTCACACAAAGGAAATCTCCCTCTGTGAAATCTAAACTGTGTAGCTGACTACATTAACCCGCTTCCTTCCTCCCAAAGGGAACGGCTCGACAGACCACGTTCAATCAAAGCACTGTCACACGCACACGTTGTTCATATTTTTGAGCACCTCCCCGACGTCTCGTGGCGCTGTATAAATACATGGGAGATCTCGGGGGGGGGGGGCGGGGGGGGGGCAAAACAAATAAAGCAGGTTATTGAACCCCCACCCCCGCACCCCCTTCGTCCTCAGTGCAGACAACCAGCCATTATCTGCCTCAGCATTATAGAGCCCATCAAACCACCGTGGTGGACGTTTACGGGGGTTGTTCAGAATGTAAAAAAAAAAAAAAAAACGTCTGGTATAATTGGAATGTTGCTGGCGCTGCGCTCTGGTTTCCGCCTCCGCTCGGATATGCGCTTGATTTGCGATTTCCAGTGTCACCGGCCCCCTGTTAAACAGCATGGGCGGGTGGGCACGCTTTTTCATAGAGTCACCCACCCGCTACTGGTTATCGGGGGGTGGGGGGGCGGGGGGGGGATTTCAATAGCTGCTATCGACCCACCACCCCATTCAACTCCCCCCCACCCACCCCTCCCTCCGACGGGGGACGGTGCGGCGCCGCCCCCCACCCAACATTTGTTGCCGCTGTAAAACACCTGTAAAAAACATGCAGGGATTTAACGGAGCGATTAGTTTGATGACTTATGGCGCCGTTAGCTGGGATGCAACGGAACGCGCTGCTGGGCTGATGGAGGACGCGGTGATCGGCAACGTCCGTTTTGATCAATAGTTAAAGGAGAAAAAAAAGAACTCAGGAAATGAACACGGAGATGGGTTCATCTATGGATCTAATGAAGGCGGAAAAAAAACTAAAACAGTAAAGATAAATGCCTCGCTGTGCGCTGTTTTTATTTTTTTGGGCCTAATTGAAGGGGCTGCTTTAAGAGGGCCATGTCTACGCTCACTTAATAACACAGAGGCAGATTATGAAGTGATTATAAAGCATAAATCAGAGTGCGACAATAACAACCTCTTGACACGCTTGTTCTTGTATCTCGGGCGCGTGCGAGATGAGGGAGGGAAGAGATGCTAATTGGCATGGTGGTGTGTACGCCGCCTGCCTCAGAGCCTCTGGGTTCTTCTCCTCCTCCTCCTCCTCCTCCTCCTTCTCCTCCTCCTCCTCCTCCTCGTACCGCATGGCTGCCATACGAGCTGGGATGGGCCCATGTGCCGCTGACCAATTTGAATCCCGAGGAGGTACTTCTGAGCCGTGAAATGCAGGAATCGCCGTGAGTGGGGCAGCGTTTTACTGTACATGTCAAACGCAATATGTTCATCGCCCTGCTCGATTAGCATGCGGGTGGATTCCAATGCTGTGCCTCTAGTCATGTGACCTTGGTGTGAGCTGCGTTATCTCTTGTTAGTCGTGCATGGTTGAGGCTGAGGCGATGTAGGCGGACGGGCATGTGAAAATGTGTAGTGGACACAAATAGTTGAAATTAGAATAGTGTCGTTTTTTTTGTATTTTTCCATTCACAGCAGTGATTTCCCTATTCCCTATGTGCAGCGATGTATTTGTAGCAGAGGCTGAGGACGTGGATAAATCCATGATGTCTAATGATGGGTTGGGTTTCTGCTTGTGTAAATTGCTTGATGTGTTCAATCAATTTCCAAAGCCTACCGTAGAACACTGCATTTAGCTCCTGCAACATGACACTGTATTGTTTTTGGTGTGTGCCACGGGGCTCATGCTATTTGAAGTAGTGCACAGTAGTGGCAGAGCAAATTGGTGGTAATAATTGGGACTAAATCCCACCTTAATGAGAATTCTGGAAAAACATGCAGTAGCAGGCAGATTCCTTCGAAGTTGGTAGAATCCAATACAAACACGGTACAGGAACATCGCTGTTGCATAGATTATGAATCCGTTCTCGCATGATGAATTTTGGTCTTGACATTACTGCTTGTATCAGCTACTAAGCCAAACACCTCGAGTTAAGAGATGGGTTGATGGGCTTATCACTGAACATGACTTTTCCTCCCAATGATTAAACCCCCTAAATTCATTCCCACATTTAAACAACCAATAACTGGTTTTGATGGATTAGTCATCAACCTTTTTAAGCCCAAGATCACTAACCTCAGCCTTGGTGAAAGGCAAGATCTACCTATTGAAGCGTTGCGAGAAAAAACACAGCCCAGATTTTACTTCCAACTTGAGGCCTTTTATTTGGCTAATTGTATTTTTATTTTTATTTTTACAATGTACATTCAATTCTAATTCTACTCTTTCATTATATAATTTCATTCCAACACAAAAAATAAAGGCATGTGAGCCATTTTCCATTTGTGTGAGGAAATTATTTTGTTCATAGTAACCAACAAATCAACATAGATAATACATTTTACTTGCAGTTAGCAGATCATATGAAGTGCCATTGTTAACTGTTATGCTCAGTTCTGATTATATTATTATATATTATATATATATATATATATTACTGTGGAAAGTAACTATTGCGATACTTTGAAGTAAATTTTTAAATGCTCAAATGTGTCAAATAATTTGCACCCCATCTCCAGCCCTCTTAAACGGAACTCAAAATACATGTGCATGTGCATGTTTATGTTCATATTCATGCACGCAAGCATTGAATGCATGGAAGCATGCAACGTTGAAAGATCAGATGTTTGAATTACTTGACACCGACATGGAGAGGCACTTTTGTCCAGGGCATAATGAGCATTTCACGATTACACTCGTTCCAATAATTTATTTATTCCAATAATTTATTTAAAGAAGGCTACTTTTGGATTATTTTGGCTCGTCATTCCTGTTCCTCGTTGACTCACTTGTGTCGTTGTGTGTCCGACTCTGCGTGCTTTCGAATGTGTAAACAACACCCGCCCAACTCTACCTCCGATTGGCTTAGCGAAAAATGTGAAAATCGACCAGTCGATCGCAATTGACGGGTTGGCGACCATTGGATTAGTGCATGTGCGTGCCTCATATACAGATTAAGATGGGATTTGTGGAGAAACGTGACACAGGAACATCATGAGCATTGTTGTACTGCTCACCCACGCCCTTCACACTGAGGAACACTGTTGTGTTTTGAAAGGCAAGAACAACATCTTCCTCACCGCCTACATACCGCCTCACACAGAAGTCTATTCCCCCGATACCAAACTGCATTCTCTGGCCTTTTGCGGAATGAACACTGACCTCAATGCACACCACTCAGTAGAAGTCTTCAACTCCCCCTCCGGCTGTATTACCCACTGCAGTCGGGAAAAACAAATGACCAGGTTCATTCAGATTCCTCAAATAATACGATTTCTCTTTCAATGAAAAAACCCATTTGTGTGCAAGAATGCTGTTGTTGCGCTGAGAAAACCCTGAGCTTGGAGCTAAACACTTGGCCTCACGGTTTTGTATTTTCTTCTTTGCAGGCTTGTAGGCGTCCACCTCCTAGTTCTTGATTCCTGTATAGGTTCCTGTGTGCTTGAGTGTTCTGGTGTGCTCGTTTGGGAGTCAGTAATCACTGGCGGGCCTAGTGCGCAGCCCGGTTATCTCCTGTGGCCAGAGCAGGAGAAGATAAAGGGAAATGTTGAGCTTTGAGCCCGCCATGGGTCAGTGTGGTGACGGTATGGGATTTGACTATTCTTTGAAAAACCAGGACCAACCAACCTTCTCCGTAAACGTCTTTGAAGATTTCCCTTCGATTCGCGCAGGTTTTCTCAGACCGCGCACCAAAGGGCCTGCTGCATCGGAAACCTGCATGTCCTGCTGTCACACACAATTACACGCTAGGTACCGCCGACTGTACTTCTACAGCTGTCTAGCTCCCTGGTAAAACACAGCTGACCTCAATGTGCATTCCCAGACCTCAACGTTCTTCATCCCGCTTCATAACTGGGGGATTAACACTTTGGAATCTCTTCCTCAAACCCCTGTGTCGAAAAGCACGGCTGAAGTGATTCCAACCAGGCCGGCTGTGGGCGGATGCATTTTGATCAACGTACAACATGTGCTTGAATGTAAGCGGTGTGTCCGAGGGTTCTCCCGGTGCGGGGAGTGAATCGCACACCTGTCTCCTACAGGGCAGCTTCTCTTTCATCATACCGCGAGGTTACCCCGGGGACCTCTTCAGACGGAAGCCACTTTGGAGGACGCGAGTGTCCCAGGGGGTTTTACTGAATCCACAATCAGCTGAACAAAGTATTCACCGCTGTCCCACTAGGCCAATATCAAAGCAAAAAATGAAAGGTCTCGCATTTACAGGCCAGACATGTCCAGCTAAAAACCTTCAGAAGTATCATCAGTGTCTCGTCTCAAATGTCTTTGTGGTCAATCTATTGTTTGTGTGCTAGTTTTCAGTGGCATCTATGCCGAAATGGAATAAGATATTCATTCAAGTATGTTTTAATTAGTGTGTAATACCATTAAAATCGGAATCATCTCGTTTCGTTACCTTAGGATGAGCCCTGTTTATCCACAAAGGGAGTGGGATACAGATAACAACAGATAAAAGGCTCTAGACGGGAGGTATTTTTTTAACTTGAAGCGTAATCACTATCTTACCTGTAAGCTATGATTCATAGCTATACCGATTTAAAGAACTAAACAAAATAAATTTATATCTCCGTCAAGGAAATAACTCATCAACTGACACTTGGCTACTCCGTACAGTCGTCGACAATTTGCTGCTAGGTGCTCCGTATGAGCATGAATAAATAAATGCGAAGACGACGTTGACTTCCAATCCCCCCCCCGGTCTCAGCAGTGTGAACCTCTGACGAGATGTCCTATATACATAAGTTCAGTTATGCACTGAATGAGGGAAAACGCGGTTGGTTAAAAAAGCGCAAACCTCACACATTCTGCTGGGAGGCGGGCAGCGCGCTGGAGTGCGAAGCCCGCCCCTGGTAGGCCGCAAACCCCCCTCAGAGGCTCCTATGGCGACGGAAGCACGCCATTATAGAAACCAAAACAGACGGACACAAACCGGGATGTCACGTCTCCGGCTGGGTAACTAATGTATGACTGCATATGTCCACAATAATGCGACCTGACAATGCAACACTGTGCCTTTTCAAAGCGACAGGGATAGGTTTGTATGCCACAGCCTATGCTCAGCAGGAAGTCATCCAGTTAATCTCTCCTGACATCGTATGCTTCTCTTTTGCGGTGAGAAAATGCCCCCTACACAAGGAGCAGTGCGCTGCGGGTGTTCCCACACTCGGCTTTAAGATGTCAGCCGTGAACGTGTGAACGTATGAACCAGGTGGAAGTTCCGGGGGAGGTTGCTCAGAGCCTTGGGGCTACAGAGGACCTTAGCATTTAAAGCACAGGCAACAAGTATGCCCAAGGAAAACCTACGCAGCACATAGACATTGTCCTGGAAATGTACTGGAATGTTATCCAGGGTTAATGTGATTACCACACACCGGCTAAGTGAGCAACATAATGTCAACAGCAGCGCGTTTCACTGTGGGGTATAAAGCAATGTGTGGGTGTCTGGGTGTGCACGTGCACACATGGTTGTGAATGTGATTGCTTGTTTGTGTGTGTGTGTGTGTGTGTGTGTGTGTGTGTGTGTGTGTGTGTGTGTGTGTGTGTGTGTGTGTGTGTGTGTGTGTGTGTGTGTGTGTGTGTGTGTGTGTGTCCACATGTTTGTGTCATGATGTGCACGTGTGTGCGTGTGTGTGGGTGTGTTTGCATGTGTATCATTTTTCATGGAGGTAACAGAGTCATATATTATACCTCGCTTTCCTCAAGGTCGCAAAGGAAAATGTATTCAGCAGAAATTTCCACACTAAGTACCGAGATGTTATTATTTTTACAGGAAAGAGGGTTGTCATAAAGGCCGGGTAAAACAAATTGCAATCTGGCTGTCATCTCGTGTTAAATGGAGTGCACCATTGATGGGACATGCAATCTGGTGTCTGATTTACTAGTAGGCTAGTGGTGTCTTCTCACTCATGACAAATCTATATTTTTGGAAGGGTTCAAAGCTGCACGAAATATACAGCAGCTGTCACAGATGCCAACGCCACGTTGACCCGCCCAAGCAGGCCAATAAAATCAATTTATTTTTCGTCATTACGTTTATTTAATTGAGAATAAACCCAATGAAAACAAATCCAGTGTTATTCAATTATGTTTACGCGTTTGTGTCACTTCAGTTTTTTTTGCCCGTCTTAATGTTGTTAGGATTCAGACGTTGTTTGCATGATACCGTCCGTCGTCGACGAGTTACCTGAGCCGGTTTTGACATTCCACGGCAGCAAGCCTACCGCTGCCAACCTGACAACTCAGCGCAGATACCCCAGAGAGGTGGAAGAAAGAGGGCAGGTGACACTGTGTCTCCACTGACAGAGAGAGCGGTGTAACATCAAAGGGAACCTGCCACATGTTGTCACCAAACTCTCACTCCACCAGCCGCGCTCTTGTCAGTGCACAGTGAACCGCTCAAACTCAGAGAGCGCGATGCATGCCAATTAGAAAGCCCAGACGCCCTACAGTACATTACTACTGCTCAGTCCGAGGAAACCGTTTGAAAACAGTGGGTGGGATGGGGGGAAGCTGATGATGTGATGTGTGACACCGTGTCCTCTTTACTCGGGACATGCACACAGACACACGCGTGCGCACGCACGTGCACGTGTGTACACACCCCTCGCCCCATCTCCCTGGCACCACAAGGGGTGGCTCGAAGGGCCATAGAAGTGAAAGGTCGTGCGGTGATTTTGCCTTTATGGCTCTAGGTGTGTTTATGTCGGCCCTCCCGATGGAGTAGACAGGAGTGGGGGAACGTGGGAGGAATACGTAATTCATAACCAACAAGGCCTTGTGACCACTTACCACTTACTGCTCCGACAGGGCGGTCACGTATAGGAACCTCTAGAAAGGGGGGGCGGGGGGCTGTTTGTATTATGTAGGGCTTCTGGGCATCTCTGGAGTGCACCGACTTCAAAGCATGTGTCATTATTTCGCTTTCACAGAAAAGTTTACAAGCAGCAAAATATCCCGTTGCTCTGACGGAGCCGGTGAAGGCTCGTGCACCGTACATCTCCCAAACACTCTCATTGATAAATATTTATGTTATGTATGTTGTGTAAATATTTGAAAGGCAGAAAGTCCTGGTAGCAGTGCGATATTCATATTAGTCACATTGCACCTTTCATTTCTGTTTTTTTTGCTGTGACTCGCATAATCAACCCGTACAGCGTTCAAAGATGCATTTCACCCCCTCCCTCTCCCCCTCCATCAATACCCGTCCCCCATGCAATTAATCTCCAGCCCCAATGTGATGATTAATTACATTACAATACATGCCTGCTTGGACTCTGGAAACTGTGTCCTTATTCATGAAGGCCTTGGACGCTTGGAGCTACATTTACATTTAAATATGCTTCAGTGGAACTCTTATCGGAGGAGAGAGGCTTAGGGTGGAGGGTCGGGAGCCGGGATGGGCAGAAGGAGCTCAACAGCAAAGGGAAAAAACAAACATGTTCTATCGGGGTCACCTGAACACCTCTTCAGTCGGCGGATGTTGTCAGACAAAACAGGACAGCCTACCTGTGTGGTCATTCAGCTGTGCACTGACGCCTTGACTCTAGAGGACCACACAAAGCACCACAGGATTCCTGTGTATGTGCCGACCGTGAAAAAAATAGAAAGAGGATGCCTCATATGTCAAAGCCGATAGGAAGGTTTTTTTTTTTCCGTTGAAATAACAGTTTTACGTGCCAGTAATAGCGTGTTGTTTCTTCTCGGATCATGAAACCACTGTTTCTCAATGGCAGGCTGGGACGTTATTTATTGCCATTTTCTATTTTCGGGTAATTGAATTGTATTTTATAGGTTTGGGGACTGTAGCAATGCCCTTGTTAAACCACAATGTGGCTGGAAGGGTCTAGATGTGGGGTGGTAAAGGACGTTTGAACATTTTCTCTCATTTCACAAGCATTTATGTAATTCATTCATCTCCATTAAGTGCAATTAAGATGTCAACACAAATTATCCAATGCACCCTTGCAACTGATAGAAATCACAGAAATATTAACTAAAGCGTCTTTGAATTCTCCTTCCCCTGGAATATTGTTGACCTTCGGTTGGTCTTCAAAGTGTCTCCATTCATCCATGTATAAGAGAAATGGCTTGTGTGAATGCAGAGCTGTGCTATAGGAATACTGAATTGGCTGGCTATACATTCAGCTCACTTAATGACGAAGCCTCATCTTTAGATCAGACCAAAGAGAGAGAAAGATACACACAGAGAAAACGAGAGCGAGAGCAAGAGAGCGAGAGAGAGTGAGAGAGAGAGAGAGAGAAAGATGGAGAGAGAGAGAAAACAAGAGAGAGAGATGGAGAGAGAGAGCGAAAACGAGAGAGAGAGAGAGAAAACGAGAGAGAGAGAAAATGAGAGAGAGAGAGAGATAAATGAATGCCGTCTGTTCATATGTCCAAGTTGCTTTCAAACAATCCTTAGGCTCCCTCATTCAACCATCTTCTTTAATTTTTAATTCCTTCTCTATCTCTGTCGCTTGCTCTCTCGCTATCTCTCCCTCTCTGCCTCCCTCTACTTCTATATCACTCTCTCCCCCTCTTCATCTTGCTCTCTTCTTTTCTCTGGCTTTCCTTCTCTTTCTCTCTTGCCAGTCTCTCTCTCTCTCTCTCTGTATCTCTCTACACACAAACACACACATTCTCACATTATCAAACAAACACGCACAAGGAGAAAGCTATGGGAAAATAAATAAATAAAATAAAATGCATGACTAAAGTTTTAATAAGGGTAGGGAGATAATTTGAAAAGTCTTTGGAGGTGTTTGGAAATTTATCAATAACAACCAGCTGGGATTTCATGCATGGCAGCATTTGGTGTAATTGCCTGCACATCCCTGATAGAGGTTCAACTTCAATGACAAAAATATGCATTTTGTTCAGAAAAAAACATTAAAATAAAGGAAAGACCTACACACTAGAGCCTGCATATTTCCTGAGCGGAAAACTAGCAGCTAACAGTGTCCGACCACTAATAGAACAGGCTTTTACATATCTGTTTTGTACTTATTACACCTTGTCCACTGGCGCAATGTGTTTCATATATAATAAGAATTCTGAGTTCATTCTACTTCAAAATATTGTTAGACTATGGTGTGATAAAAGGCAGATTAATTTTTTTTTATGTTAATGGAAACATGAATGGAAACATGAATGAAGCTAATTAGCATTTTGCATTTTAAAATGATAATGATAACCTTGTAATGATAGAAACAATATAATCACAATACGGTTTCTGTTGCGCAAGTTTTACATTTTACATTATTCATTCAAAAATGAAAAAAGGCTTGAAATACAGAAGCAGTAATCAAACATATCCGCCAATAATAATACGTGCGTCAATACCGATCTCACCCCAGGCAACAAACATTTGCACATATTACTGCTTTTTCTCAGTGCCAGGCACCAGGAGCTTTGGCTGTACGTAGACAGTTCAACCTTCGCTCCAGCCATACAGATCAATGTAACCGGGAGTCCGGAGGCAAAAGAAATGAAGGTCACGCGAAGCCACGTCGTGTGTGTGTGTGTGTGTGTTCAGATGTCTCTTCCCTCAGGATCAAATCAACTGTTGGAGCCAGTGGGTCACTGAACATATAGAGGAGGCCGCTGACCTGCTCCCCTGTTGTGGATGGTTAGCTCAAGCTGTACACGCTGCCCTTTCCCCCCCCCCTTACTAACCACGCCACCGGTGGCACTTTGCCCCGTGTGTTAGTCGTCCCCCTTCCCCCCACTCCCGTCCCTGTCCCCCCCACTTCACGCACAGTCTTCTACATATAGATGATGAGGTCACAGCCAATAGCAGAGTAATCTTCCAAGGAGGAGATTGGATTCCATATATGAGGGCAGAGAGAGAGAGACAGAGAGAGAGAGAGAGAGAGAGAGAGAGAGAGAGAGAGAGAGAGAGAGAGAGAGAGAGAGAGAGAGAGATACAACCCTTCCTCTATGTAGGGGTCAGGCTTAGGTAGCCTATAATGGGCATAACTGAATGGAATAACAACCCCCCCCCCCCCCCCCCCATACACGCGCACACACACACACACACACACACACACACACACACACACACACACACACACACACACACACACACACACACACACACACACACACACACACACCAAGATGGGTAGGATTGAAAGTGTATGTCTCTGCATCTTGTCTCTATGTTGTTCACCTCACTTTGTACAAGGTTCCTTCCCTGATCTCTGAGAGCAAAGGCTGTGACGACTCCTGCCAGCTCCTGCAGGATGAGAGCCAGAGCGGGGGAGGGCTGGGAGGTGAATAGGGCTCCGGGAGGGAGAGGAGAGGGTGAAGGGGGGAGGGCGAAGGGGGGGGACACCACTGCATCGTTTAACATTGTAAATATATGCATAGCAGGCAGTTTAAAAGTAGATTCAGATGTAAACATTTCAGAACTGTGCAATATTTGTTTGCAATAACAAATGGATTATTGTACAGCTTTGTAGTTGCTTCGGTGTTACAAGCTTACAAGCTAGCTTATTACAAGCTCACTTTGGCCCCAGGTTGGAAGGGATAGAAAGGGGCTTATTGTTTACTACTGATCAGCATACACTCCTTATCAGTGTAGACTACACTGTTCAAAAGGCGTTCCTTCCCAGTATGCCCATATACCAAGGCATGCGACCTCGCCACAATAAGTCCACTTTCTAGTGTAAGAAAAGGAGCCAATTATATGTTCGGTTTGGTTTCTCAAGAAAAGACCAAAAACATCAAAAACATGCCGAGAAGAGCTTGTTATCATACAGAGTATACCATACAACTAACTTTTCTGTCTTTGGTCTGTTATATTTATTTTAATATTACATGTACTTTTTGTTACATTAGAACAGTGGGCCCAATCAAAAAAAATGGGCTAGCATTTTTTTATGACCGTACACAAAGCATTTATCAGGACTGAAAGAACAAAGGGAATAATACATGTATTTTGCTAATAACTTCCCTGGCATTATTCGCAGTCAAAGTGTTTTATGTTGCGTTGCTGTGATTAATCCATGCAGTCCTTTTAAAAATTCATTTAGAAGAACCCTTCATAAATTAGGGTTATTTGTAGGGTTTTGAGCTTCAACACAACAATGCCAAGTGGTTCTATAAAAGGACACCCTTGCTTGGCTCAATTCTTGAGTACTTGGGTCCTTAAAATGCCAGTTCATCAAAAATCTACAGATCAACAAACAGCTCGACCTTGCTTGTCTCTGTATCAAACCAGTACCACTTTAAATGATCACGTGCATATCGTTTCAACCTCTGAGCGAGGACTAATACACATGTATGTGCTCAAAATTTACTCAGATGTACTCAAAACATACAACCTTCTAATTTGAATGCAGCTTATAAACCATACAAACTATGCAATTTCAATACTAGTATTGATCTCTTTCAATACTATTTGTCCAATTGGCTAATTATGGTCACCACTTTACTCTCCAAAGAGAGATTTTTTTTATTCTTTGAAAAGGATGGTGAGATGGCGATGCAAAGAGATGTTTTCTCCTTCTTAACAGATGGTTGTATCTTCCACACGGTTGTACGAGAGATGCAGAAAACCGTTGTTAAAACCACTTAGCGTACACCACCTTAAGGGAAAAGACAATAACACTAAAAGTGGAACATCTTTTTAATGCATGCATCAACATGCGCCCACATATCAGGAAGGGATATCTCACGTACTGCCCCTACGTCTCAAACAAGCTGAGATGGTTGTGAGTGCATCGGGTTCCTTTCGTGTAAACATGAGTTTTTAGAAAATCTACATCCAAAAACAATTGTAGAATATAGATGTTTATCTATATCTATATCTCGTGTAAAAACAGCCACAGATGCAATGCGGTTTGGACAGAGTTTGCCTTTCCAATCACTATCATTTAATTTGTGAATCAAACAAACAAAAATGAAAGAAGTCCCAAAGCTTACCACTACACTACTGGAAGAATACATTTGCATAGTTGGCTTCGGCATACACAATATTTGAGCCAATAGTTAGTTAGATCTGTAAGTGCATAGCGGCTCCATCATAATGGAGATAATTGCTCTTTATGCGTAAAACAAGGCTAAATCCAAAATATGAGAGAGAGAGATGGAGAGAGAGCGAGATGGAGAGAGAGAGAGAGAGAAATTAGCGGGATTGAGAGCGAGAGGTTCTGTTACGTCAACAGGGGTCGCCATTCAAATGTTCTATGAACAAGGCCCATTTGACGTCCACAAGAGGGTCAAAGCATCAATGCTCGCAGGATGTGGGCAGGTCAACTGTGCTGCTTTTTCGTTCTTTCTCTGAGTTGCACAACGGTATTTAAAGTCCTATTCACACCCACCCACAAACACACAAACATACACACCCATCACATTTTGAACGCTCCTTGCCGTCTCCTTGATCGTTCTGTAAATGGATTGCTTTCACTGCTAACCAGGGCGCTTTTTGCATTTGCAACAACAACGTTTACAGTCAAGTGCGCGAAGGCTGGTATTTTTTGGATTCCCTCCTTCCTCCTCCAGATGAGACATTCCAGCATGCCTTGACATGTGGCTAGGGAAAACAACAGAAACGCATCGAGCCGGACTCCCTAAGGAGGACCCTTTCACGCTCTGACGTACTTCCCCCCCCCCCCCCCCCCGCCAAAGAAAAGAGCAACAGAAGGCTGAATTATGGGATACACGACGCAACTCGTCAGGCCCCCATCAAGGCTTTTCCATGGGTGTCAGCAGTCCAGCGCAGCCTCCCCCCCCCCCCTCCCGCTCCCCGCATGAAGTGGATGGAAACCTTTCAGGAAACAAATTTGTCACAATGGGAAGTTACTAGTTACTAGTATTATCGTCTTTATGATGACCTTGCAGTGAAAGAAACAGGCGGTAAAACATGTTATTAGTGAAGCCCTTCACGTCTTCTCTGCTCCTCTGGTTTCTGGAGCGAAGAGGCATCCATTTTCACCCCCTTGTCTGGCACACGATTTCACACAGTTATGAAAAATGTATCAAAAGATTTGGAATAAAAGTATTAGAGTGTCTGTTTTACTGCCGGGGTAAAGTTTCTTCCACTAGATATCTACTTATTAAGTAACATCATGCATCCCACTTCCAACCCAAACCCCCTTAATCAATCACCAGAGGTTTACGACTCTGCGGTTTAATTGTGATTCACAACTTATCGTTTTTTGCCCCAAGAGCGCTTTGAAGCCATTATCCAGGGCTCATATGTGATTTCTTCTTCTTCGTCCTTTTCTAGGCTCTCTAGTTCTTACTGTAGCATGATGGATTTGACTTGGCTCAGTAGCCTTGACTGTGATTTATAATCAAACACTACCTGAACTAGGGGATTTATGATCCATTACCGCTGCCAGTCAGGAAGCATTACATTATGCTGCACTGTACTTTCCCCTGCGCCGATCTGGCTATAAGCACCGCAACCCAAATCCACACAGAGACATCATTATTTTAATATGACGGACAACAAAATATGTGGGCGGATTTGTCGAGGATGTTTAGCGAAATAGATGTGAGCACTAACACTGCCGGGACTTGATAATGAACTTTCCCTAACACTTTGCTCATTAAGAATTCAAATGAAGTCTCTGGCCCGCTTTCCTTTCTAAAGGCTGCGGGAAGCACTCCTCGAGGACTATCTCGTTGCACCTTGCCATTCCCCACTCTGCTTTTTTTCTTTTTTTTCTCAACTTCTTATGGAAGCTGACTACGGGCCAAACAGAAAATGGCACTCAGCAAATGAAGAAAGTTTCACCTTAGAGTCCTTTGTGCTGCCTCGCTGATCCTGTGGATCTTGGTTACCGTTTGACACTTTGGATTTCTCACTTTTACTTTGATTCCTGGCAGAATTTCCGGGGGTTCACAGCCCACAATGGGCTGTGTTTCAAGGCAAACGCCTTGGATGGAACAGAGGCAGGCTGGGGAAACAGCAGTATGGCGCAGTATGGAGTTTTCAGTGAGATATCACAAGGTACCGCTAACAAGGTGGCATGGGCAGATGTTTAATGACTAAGCCGTTACCTGTCAGCATTTTGTATTTGTTTGTATTTGCTTGGTCAGTGAATTCGCAGAATCAGCAAGGACAATTTTTCGAAAGAATCACCACTTTATTAAATGAGAATTTCCGTCTGAACAGGCGGAGATTGTTGGGGGTGGGGGGGGGGGGGGGTGCGGTGATGCGGCAAGTGTGTGCGCGTGTGTGTGTGCGTGTGCATACGTGAGTGAGCGTGTGTGCGTGTGTGATCAAACATGCATGACAGTTAGCCATCAAAGCGAACGACGACGAAGGAGAAAGGGGGAGCAGGGCCTTGCTGGCAGAAGCTAACGATCACAGCATCTGCCAGTGGAGCCGCAGCGTCTCACGCATGACTGTTGACAGCACCGCCTCTTCTGTCAGAGTCCCTCACGGCTTTCCGAGGGGCAACAAGAATCCGGGGTTTCTTCATTTTAAGTGTGAAGTAGCATCGGGGAGGCGGGGTTAAGATAATGCTCGGGTTGTTACTCTCATATCTCACTCAGGAAATGTCACGACAGACGACAGTGAGAGCACTTTAATTCCGGCCCATCTGGCACCTGTGTTGGTGAGCATAATTCCACCACCATCTCCTTTTCCTCTTCCGAGGCGAGGAGAATTCGGCTTCAATTACGCATCTGTTGAAAGGTTGCGGGCGGAATCGAGAGGGTGTAAAGTTTGCTGTGCAGAAACACTTTAAAGGGGCTTTAGGAACACAAATCCCCAGGGTCAGATAAGCGTATCAGGACACCAGGGAAGCGCATCTATAACACCACGCCTGGTAGGAATGAGAGGGGTTGCTTACGGATTCCACCAAGAAACATCAGACGGAAAGTCGGCTTTTAGCATTCTTACTCCCGTGCTTTTATTTTGACGGCGCCACTGTGGATTCTTTATATACAGCTGTGACTGTATTGCATAATACAGCCAGGCATAAAATAAGGACATAACTCGCTGCAGAGCTCCCTCAGGGCATTTCTCCTGAGGCGACATTCCCCCCCCCCCCCTGCCCCCACGCTTGAGGTGAAAGGATTCTCCACAGCACACATTTAAATCTGGACAGATGGGGGGAGGGGGGGGGGGGGGGGGGGGTTGGACACTGAAAGCACTACGACTTTGTGCTGTCCCGTAGAATGGAGTACCAGAAATAAAGTGTTTTCTTTTTTTTTCTGTCTAAACATCATGTCATCGCATTGTCAAATCCTTGCTACATTCAGTTACAGATCCATTTGGTCCCTGAGTTGACATGGTAAGCCTGGTTGTTTAAGTGCACATCTACACACACACACACACACACACACACTCACACACACAAGGAAGTGAAATGGAGTATGGAGTAGATTTAGGTCCGCAGGGCATCTGCCATTTTACTGTACAGTTTGCCAAGGTGAATGAAACTATGTGCTATTCAAGGACAGTCAAGGTCTCAATGCTAGTGTATAAAACTAATATAAAACATGCATGTAAAAATATAGCACAATAACAACAGTTATAATCTCAATAAATAATGTTAAGCACAATAATAACTTAATACTTAATATCTGTATGTAGACAGTTCAAGTCTTCAGACTAATCTCAGATAATAATATGTATTCTGAAAAGTATTAACGATGATAATTATAAGTATTCATATGTTGAGCAGCACTTTCCACATAATTTGGTTTGAAGCAAATCACTAATATGAAAAATATTACGTGCCAATTGTCTCGATTTTAGCTACTTTCCCTCTGACTAGGCCATTAGCATATTTCAATGTTGCACCCTTCAGTTGCAGCTTATTAATGAGCTACTTCCTTTCACATAGAGTTTCACACCGAAAAAGAACAAATGTTGTCAGATGATGAATCATCTCTGAAACAAAACGCAATCGGATCACATTATCAAGGTCAGCCTTTCTTTTCTCTCCGTGTCCGGCCCTCACTTTGATCTGGAAAAATACCCCATAATTAATGGAAACTTTCACATTACATTAGCGCTTACATCTGAAGTGCGACTGTTGTCCGCGGCTTGTTAATGCATTAGCGCACCGAGCGCCCCCAGAGGACAGAGGGGTCCAGTTGCCATGGTGAAATCAAGTGGGGAGGCGGTGGGATCGAGGTCTGCGGACACGGCGAGGCGGACACGACACGCGGTGTCCGCTACAGCGGAATAACAATCTCCGGATATCAATTCGGAAAGGTGTCCGCCGGCCTAATCAGGTGTGACGTGGAAAAGTAAAGGGAAGCGGACGTGTACTCAAATAGATGTTCTCTCTCTTCATCATTATAATGAATGGAATGATCAATGTGGATTCATTTTTCCAGACCTCATGTGCATCCTGATTAACTTGTAGACTTGTCCCAAAAACGTTGAACCAAAAGCCTCCCCCCTCCCCCCCCCCACTGCACCACTCATGTTCTCCCTTGGGTGTAAAGAAGCTTTTATGGTCCCAAAGCCATTAGGAAAACAAAGCCTTTCACGGTCATACTACTCAATGTGTATAAATTGGTGAAGTAAGACCGTTGGTGCGACACAAGAGTTGGGGCGGGCGGTGACAGGTTCAATGCACCTTTTTACTCGCTCTCTCTTAAAAAAAAATTGACCCCAGAACTCGGGAGGATTTTAAGTGTTGTGAAAGCTATTTGTGCCACAGAATTGTGTATCTCTAAAATGATTTTCCCGTTGGAGGTTGACGTGGGTGTCTTAACGCCCCATCAACAGCCCATGTCGATGGCACTTTCGCCCACGGGGCTGGGGAGAGGAGGCGACGGCGCAGGTTTAAATCACTGCAACGTGATTGTGTCACAGCCGTCTCAATTATGTGGCTCCGTGCGGCTCCGTGCGGCACCGTCTGAAACCAAAACTATGTTTGAGGTCAGAATTATTCAAGTACAAACAACGGTCATATCTTGATTCTTGGCGCTAGTGTTTTCATAAAAACTATGCATTTTAATACAATTCCCATCTGGATGAGTTTAAAACGAATTAATAGTTTCATTAAAACGTCCATAGCGAGATAAGGCCTTAGTTTTAATTTTGCGGATTGCAAAGTGGCATTATTATCAGTTTAATTATTCCCAGTGATTAGGGGCTGTAATGAATAGAATGTCTACATAATACTAATGATTCACTGTCATTTAATGATGATTAAATCTCCTTACTGGGAAATGCTTCCCATGCCCTCACTTCAGCAGAGAAACCACCACCAACCACCACCACCACCACCCCCAGCTCCCATGAACTGGTCCGAAGGTAGAAACCTGTTTGATAAACCAAATCTCATTTTACTTATGACACTTGTATCATAGGAAAACAGTTTTCAAAAGGGTTGAAGTTCAAATTGTATTTTCATTGTTTTCCTTTTCATATACTGTACATCATAATATATATATATAATAATGAATAGCATAATTGTATTATGTAATTACTCCAAATAGGTTTGGTTGTTATTTGCCATCTACAATCGCTATAACACAGTTAACGATTTTGCGTGTATTAACTTGTGCCTGTAGCCATGTGAGAACATAGATGACTATGTTTAATTCCTTTTTGATGTGGTAGTTGTCGTGGTGTGAAGAGTGAACAACAACGACGAATAACTCGAAAAGAAACAGCCACTGAGATCAATTGACATTAGATTACGACATTTATGAGTCAGAATGGTTCAAATCGTTTTCTGAGTTGGAGTTATTTTTTGGAGTTATTCGTTTTTTTTAACTGAAGAAACACCCACAACCGGTCCAAAGGAGTAGCCATCCTCTGCCCCTTACACATCCATTTCATATTGAATAAATCAAATTGTTCACACATTACGTCTGCCTATCAACCAGAAATATCAAAGTTTGAATGTTGTGCATTGCTGCCTTAGGTGTTGATGTGTGAATGAGTGGATTTGTTCAATGATACGCTGATTTAGAGAATGATTGATTTATTGATTGGTTGGGGGGGGGGTCGGTTGATTTAAGGGTCGATGCAGCTATTGCTTGTTGCATCGGTTTTTTTTTTTCTGGAGCTGCTGAAGTAGAAGATTGCAAAATGAAAACAGTGTCTCTATATTACCTTCCACTAAAATTATAAATAAAAGAAGAACCAAACACCACTTTTCAACAACACCTCTGACTCATTTTGAGTTCCAATTCTGAAAAAAAAAACAGTGAATTGTTGCAATAAAAACAATATTGAACCATTGAGAGAGAGAGAGAGAGAGAGAGACAGAGACAGAGAGTGAGAGAGTGAGAGAATGAAAGTGTGAGAGAGAGCGAGAGAGAGAGAGACAGAGACAGAGAGTGAGAGAGTGAGAGAATGAAAGTGTGAGAGAGAGCGAGAGAGAGAGAGAGAGAGAGAGAGAGAGAGCGAGAGTGAGAGCGAGAGAGAGAGAGAGAGAGTTGATGTACATCAGGACCAGGATCATTTGCGGCGTTCCCCTTTAAGATGTTTGGACTGGAAATGACCGGCAGATGCAAAACCACACCTGCAGTGGGGGATGGGGGCGCTCAGGCAGATGGAGGGTGGGGGTCTGATTTCTGGGAGCAAGACCGTGAAGTACAGACCTGTTGTACGACCCTTGAACTTTCCATGATGGATGGCCGCCGTCTCGGTGACAATCTGCCGGTGGGTGTTTGAATTTGGTCCAAGATGTGCAGTGTTCCTGTAGGTACACTGGAGGTGAAAATGGAAGATATTCCATGGCACATAGTGTGCATGAATATATAGAAGACAGCGCATGTTGGCGTGGGGGAGAATTCACTGAATTCAATTTGTATTTATGGAATGCTTTAATGTCGGCCCTGGCTGTGGGTTATAGCACGTGACTCTTCTTCCCAGATTAGCATGGCCTAATTCAAAGATGTTCAGAACCCAGGCTAAACTCCACACTAGATTTGGCCGTACAAAACTTCAGTGGAGTTTGTTCAATCATCCATTCATTCAGCCCTTGACGCGGTTAGCTTCTTATGGGCATATGTGGACTGTTCCAACCCAGAGGCTAGTCTCTAGCTCCCTGCGCTAGATTTCCTGCTTCAATGCACAGTAATGACATTTATATCATTTTGCGAGTAGCCTAGTGATATTCTTCATAATTCAGCCCACTTCCAAATGTGCATACCATTACACTGTATACCAAAGAGGCATTCTGATGATTGCAGAATAAATTGTGAATTGAAAGGAGAATATCTTATAAATTGCCCATCATGGCCCTTATGTACTGTGTTCTGCCGGCGAGCAGCTTATCATTAATTTTCATGTGGCATATGCTGTAGATATAGGATTGGGGATTTTTTTGTCCCTTTCTTTCCACAAAGCGTTTAATCAACAACACAGGTGCTAGGAGGGTTTCTGGGGCCTGTCGCGGCCCAGAAGGTGTTAAATGAATCATGGGACGCAGCTGGTCCTCTGGTACAAAGACCCACAAGGTCATTTCATGGCTAAATGGCTAATAAACTACAGTCACTAAATGACCTCCTATAGCCGAACAAGTAATGTCCACACATTACTAAAATATGTCATTTTCGTTAATACCCTGTGTTTAATCATTCCTTTTGGTGGTCTGCGGCTTTATCATGCCTTGATGCTGATTTTGCAGTGGGGGGCGATTTGGATTCACTTCTCATCTTCTCATCATTTTAATGAGAATTCTATTTTCATCATGTATTTATGGTAAAACCAGGGAACATCTGCGGTCTCAGTTTAACACAAACAAATAGTGGTAGTCCGGTAAAGGGGGTTCACGTAGCGGGCAGTCTTATCCTACCTGCTGTGTGCTAATTAATGTCATGCGTACAGGCTGATATCTGTGCTCTTTTGAATCCTGCAACTCAGCATTCCGTCCAGTGCTCACCCTACTAAAGATGTGCCGCTGCTTCTATAGGTTCTGCCCAGCTGCCTCTTGATGTCTACTGAACTGCTTGCAAACGTTCGTTACGTCTTAACATCTTTCCCAAACGAAAAAAAGTATCAACATTGTTAAGAAACGCTAAAGTACGTAATCATTCCATTGATCTTATCGATACTGCATAGGGTTGATTTTACATAAATTGCCACAAACAAGGGATATTTAGGCTGCTGTAGCGCTTGTTGGATTTTCCGTGTAGATCATAGGAGATAATATTATCTTTGAAATGCAAGTTTATCTTCCAGATGTAATGGAAGTGAAAAATGGTCAGAATTAATTCAACTCCTCAAGCACTCCTTGATCGCAGCAAATTATCATGGCAAATTAGAGCCATTATTTCATATATTCGACGTGAAGCAGTCTTTAGAAGTTCCCTTTTTTAAAGTGGGCAGATAGATATTGAGCATTACAAATGGAACTGATTGAAATCATGAATTAAATATGACCTAGTTTGAATGATAATATTATAGCTAGCTGTAGTCATATCTGGTATTTGGTCATATCTCCCTTATGTATGTTATTATGTTACTCTAACAAGTTGAATTACTTATATATGGTTAACTGCAATTGTACATTTGAATTACAAATCCTTCTAAAGTACAATAGTGTACATGCCTTGCTCTAGTTAGCTAGCTATAATTTAAACTTTATAGAAAAAATAAATATGTCTATATATAGGGCATTACATCTAAACAATTGAGATATTGTTTAGATATCAAATCTTGTCAACCTGTCATTTACAGAGGTGTAATGATATAATTGCATGAAATTGTTAAGCGCACTTAATTAAAGTCTACTGTCACAATGCCCAAGAAACATGGCGATTGCCACTGTTCACTCTGTAAGTCTATGAACCATAGCCATCACCACAATGGTTGTTGACTTAGAAAACGTTCCTGCCTACTCACAATCATTAGAGCAGATACATATTTCTGAGTGCTTTGGTATTTACAGATTGGATTGATGTGTAGGGGTGCAGGCACAGGCACACAAAAACACACACTCAAACCAAGCACCTGCACATGAACACATTTTTTAAGCCCACCCCTACATGCCTTCATATACAAACACTGGCGATAATTGGAACAGCTCAAATGTATGCACTAGAGTAGAAAAAGGTCACCCTTTAATTTACAAAACAAAAGAACAGCTGTATGATTTCAAACCCTAATCATCAAAGCAATGTTAGGTAACACAACATTTGTTGGAACGGTGAAAGTCTTTCCAAAGGGCTCCAAAATGCTCAGAAGACACTATGTCACACTGCAAAACCAAAACCTGCATGTAACTCTCTTTCAACTTGTGACCAATCATACCCCAGTGCCAAATGCCAATATGGAGGTTGATATGGACAACAACCCAGCTAGCTTTCATGCTAGGGGCCATTAGAATTCACCTCACCGTGGAGGAATTGTTCTGGAATATCTGTATCTGTATGGAGTATCAGTATCAGACGCAGAGTTTATAAATCACATACTGGAAAGTCTGCTCCGGCTTCAAATAGGAATATTTCAGCGGCCCAGAGGGATTTTAAACTAACTGTAAAACTAACTTTGTTTAAAGTTTAACTTAAGCATTGACTTATTTCCCACCAGCATGAGGGCAATTGTTGCAATGGTCTATTCACCTACTGCACACACACACACACACACACACACACACACACACACACACACACACACACACACACACACACACACACACACACACACACACACACACACACACACACACACACACACACACACACACACACCCCTAATTAGCTTCTGCTGCTGTCCTCACATGTCAGTTTCAACTGAACTGTGCTTTACAACAGGGACTATTTTTTCTTTCATTTTCTTCTGTTTTGTTCCATTCGAAAAGCATAGGAAATTTCTTTTTTCTCTCTTTTTTTCTCTCCCTCCTCATTTTTGTTCTCTACCTCCTGAACTCCCTGAATGTCACCGTCGGTCACTTTGACTAAAGTGTTTCAATAAAATGTATTATTTGCCATGTCAGGAAATGTTTATTGAAGGCCTTTTTGCATTATCTTGAAATATTCCATGGAGGACCTTCTATAATTTTGTCTCCTTTAGTGGAATAATAATAATGATTATTCTAATTATTATTATTATTATGGTTTTGTGTGCCAGAGAGGACTATGAAGTACAGTTTGTGAATACAGAAGGCCAATAAATATCTTTCCTGTTAGTAAAGAAGGTAACAGTAAAAACACATGGCTGTAAATAGCCATACTATGAATAGCAAATAGCAATACTATGGTCTCACAGTCTGTAAACAGTACATCAAACCATACCACTATAACTTACGGTAACCATACCGCCATGGTCGTTCTTTAGGCATGGCCATGCATGGTACCTGTTACATATTCTAATAAAATTGCCTGACGGCCTAGAAATTGTCAAACTTCCCCTTCCACACAACCTTTGCATGTGAAGGATGAATTCTAAATGTCAATTGTGCTTTATTTTTTTTGGATTTTTTTTTTTACTCAGCACACAGTGAACGATTTAACCATCTGTTTCCACGCATGACCTTTGTGTTTAATTGCCTAAAGTGTGAGAGAATGAGGAAGACTGGCTCCAGCTTTCTCTCCTGTCCAAAGGTATTATGTGGAAGAACACAATTGTTATTCATAGTGACAAATAGCACAGGGGGCGGTGTGGGGAAGGGAGCCAGAAGCCAGTGTCAGCTGTCTTCCACCTGGTCATGTTGAGCACCTGCCCAGGGGCTGGCTGGGCTCCTAGCGGTGGTGAAGCCCTCATAGAGGCCATGTCCCCACATGCCACACCTAGTGCACACGCTGAGCATCCCCATCCAGCGGCCTGTGGTTGACCGCTAACACGAGGTCACATGAGACTCCAGTACCTATAGCCTTATCGTGGCAACAAACTAACTAAAAAAAGGCATCGTATTAGCTTTACTGCTACTATAAGGTCATGCATGGCTACTACTGTTATACCTCTTTTGTCTAGATTACAGTCGAAAGTAATGTCATGTGATATATGCTTTCATTTACCACTTTGCTTCACTTTGGCTCTAGGACCGAGGGAATGTATGTATACATGCATATAATGTGCATGGCTGGCAGACTCATATTATAATTACAAATTTCATGTAGAAATTACAAATTTCCTATTATAATACATCGGACAAGATTGTCCCACATGGGGAAAACCTTTGATCTAATAATGAAGTGTTGATATCAATTCTTGTCAACCTGTCTTTTATAATAATAACGTGTTTGGAGCTCTTGTCAACCTGCAAATTACATGGGAACAATCTTTGATATAATATGAAATTTGTAATTTATAGACAAATCACTACTGTTCCACTGGTATTTAAAAAACGATATATTGGCGACCTTGGAGGTTTTTGTGAAGGGCCATTTATCATCCATCTTTGCACTTTTACACTGAGAACCCAATACTAGACAGATAATATTGTGTATTATGTGTTGTTTTGGTTTCTTTCAGTTTCTAGATGAAGAGGTATTAAAGATACAATGTCCCAATGCAGTGACTGACTATATTTTCTCCTAAACTAATTAATTGAGAATGTTTTTTACCCAGCACCCAGTGTTTTGGGGTACTTAACCCACTTAATCCGCAGCATATTTTATGATAAGTCCATATCATGGGACTAGTCTTCTTTCAAGACATTTACAACATTCGCTGAGAATTCTAATTAGACATGGCTCCCTCTAAAAGCATTTTTTACATTTATTCTTTAGAATTTAATGAATCTCTTTCTATTCAAGGACCCCTTTAAATGCTTAATGTCTGTTAACTGATGAGGTCTTTTAAGTACAATTACTTCAGGCAATACAGTACTTGTTCAATACCAGCTCGATAACATTCAAATTGTGGGCTTTTTAGAAGCACAACGTCGAACAAAAAATCATCAAACAACCAACTCTGGGGAAACATCAGCCTGATCACCCATAGCCAAACTGTTGCTCTTGACTTTGAGTTGTTTTAGTTATAGTTAACTATGTCATTTTTTACAAAAACTGGCGAACATGTCCCTTTATTCACAGTGACACAAGCACAAAGCTCAACCAAACTGCACTCACATCACACAAACCTCTGATGTAATTTGGTTGGCACTTTGTGCACTCGAACAAAATGACAAGGTTATAATGATAAGTTGCTTTTACCATTGAAACAAATACAAAAAAAAAAATGGAGAAGGGCTTGGTAAACTCTAGTATGACTTTTTTTCTATTTTGAATAATGTTTACCCCTTGGACTTTATGCTGTAGCGTCTTTATCTTTGTTTATTTCTGTTTATTCCTCTTATGTAAACAAACGTAAACAAACTATTCTTCTAATACAACGATCGATAGGAATGGGATTTGAAGGGCTGGTCATACGTTTGTATTGTGAGAATGAATTTAAAAAAAAGGGACTAAAAAGAAGTGCACAGACCTTCCCGGCACATTATGTATTTGTTTCAAGATGGATGTCGAGGGCTGGGGGGGGGCCACAGAGGGGGCTGCGGTAAGGGGGGCTAGCTAGTGGACATGTGTGTGGCCACTGTGGTGGAGGGAGTGGGGTCAAACTCTGACAGGCCCAGAGGATTGTGGGTAATGAAGCATTAGACACAGCTGGTACTAGCCGGGGCAGGCCCCAAGTCACACCTTCCAAATGTCTCCCTTTTGTTATTTGTCGGCCATAAACCGTTTGCGATAAAAATTGGAAGGGGGGTAGGGGGGTAGGGGGTGGGGGGGGGGGTGTACTGGTGATTAGCGTGACGTGGTCTGTGTGTAGATGGAGTGTATAGGTTATCCTCAGCACACTACATAGAGCAACTCAGACTCTAAAGAAAGAAATGATGAATGGCTTTTAAAGTGGCCATTTGAAACCTACCCAAACACCTCTGTCAATGTATCCGGCGTGCACTACCCAAGAGAAACGGCCATGGGAGAACGCAAGGGGAGCCCGGCAGATTTCATCAAGTAATGTACAGCGGCGATACAATGAATGGCGAAGGCTAGCCCCCGGGGGGAATCGATAATATGAGCCCCAATCGGTTCCAGGTGTTTTATGATGTGACTACGGTAATTATCACCGGATCAATAAAAGAGTTTGTTGTGCAGAGGAATGGAGCTCAGAGGGGGAGCAGGATATAATTGCTTTCTTCAGAGGGGCAGATTTTATGTATGCAATTTTTTTTCTTTACCAACCTGTGAGCAAGGGTGAAAAAAAAAACAGTGTTGAAGGAGAAAATTAGGCTGTTGTGTGTGTATGTTGGCTCGCTGATGGTCGAATCTTTCAATGTTTCTGTTATTTATGTGCATCATTAACCACTCCATAAGCGACGTCTTGGTGTCAATTGGAACTAGAGAAACAAAATAGTGCTTAGATAATGTTGAAAATGATACGGGGGGTGGAACAAGAGGACGGAAAGATGTGGAGGGAATTATTTAAAAAGGTCAAACG
Organism: Micromesistius poutassou; assembly: GCF_964030765.1. Taxonomy (NCBI): domain Eukaryota; kingdom Metazoa; phylum Chordata; class Actinopteri; order Gadiformes; family Gadidae; genus Micromesistius; species Micromesistius poutassou. Next base: position 3,681,880 of record NC_140276.1, on the reverse strand, counting down.
GTTCATTTCTTGCTTTGACCGCCCTTACCTCCTACTTACTATTCTCACGAGTCAGTGAGTTTGAGTTCGGCTCCAGGCGTATCTTTGCTCATTTTGGGTGATTTGGACATTTGGTGGAATACACATATATATATAAACTATTTGGTTGCTTTTATCTCAAAAAGCATTATTTTAATTTTAATTTGCATTTAAATGTAGTGCTTAGTACAATAGACAGACAAAAGCTAAGCTTAGAATCAAATAATCTGGGCCCAGTATATGTTAAGCACTCATGTGACATCCCCCTGGCAATACATCATGGTTTGTGTGGTAAAGGCAGTACTATTTAGTCAAGTGGTTTCCCCTAGTTGTTTTTACGTGTTGTTTTTGGTTTTAGTTTTATGCATGATATGGATCTAAGGATAGCCTCATAAAGGCATTCCTTCTGAATGCTTCAAGTTTAGAAAAATCATGACATATTAATGCTGGGAAAAAGTTTCCTCCATAATCTGCCTCCTATACTTTTTTTGATGAAGCAGAATTATTCATTTTGGCAATATCACTTCTTAAGCAGGACTATCTTTCTGTAATAAAACAGGGTTGGGTGTAGTGGGGGATTATCAAATATATCAAAATCTGTCAATGTCCTTCTTTCCCAATTGATTTGCAAATAGCCTGGCGTTTATTAAAAGAGGTACTGTCAGTCTTTTGTAAATGAGTTTGGTTTCCAGGCCAAATCAGATTCCCCCTCAAAACTTTCTTAAAAAAAATTCTATCACAAGAATTTAGTGTAATTCAATCGCTGTTTAAAAAAGAGAATGTTCCGGCCTCTTCTTTCCCAGGGGCGAATAATTTGAACTTTTCTTTAATAAAAATGTTCCTGCTTTCCATTTTCCTCCTTGAAGCTCACTCTGAACCCGCTGCCCCAGAGCATTGGTATTGTTCTGTCTGCAGACCAGCAGAGTATAAAGAATCCTTAAAATAGTTTATTTGCGGTGGTCAGTCCGTCTTGATTTGCAGTGCATCATAAGCATTCACACCAGTACTTGTAATTGATTGTAAAGGTGATTGATGCTAAGCAAAACACCACCAGACAGCATCCCAATCAATTGTCTTTGATTTATTGTAATTTTTGCCATCTCCATGTGTATTGTGTAATCACTGTAACAACACAAACTTCCCATGCCTCCGCCACGGAAGCCCTGCACTCTTCTCACAGTTCACTCTTCTCACAGTTCACAATCTATACTCCGTAGCTCTTGCGCATCTCATTTAATTACAGTAATTTACAATGCACAGGTCTGAGAGGATAGGCCAGCTTTTGACCAAACATAATTAAAACCCAGACAGAACAGACTCTGGGCAGGGCTGTGTATTCTCCCCCAAACCCCCCCCCCCCCCCCCAAACCGCTCCCCCTCCTCTGATTCAATAATCAGCAGAGGTAAATCATCTACACTCTATTGCATCAGTCGCTACCAGGCTGGAACAAATGCAAAAAATAAATAGACCCACTCTGGCATGCCATGAATTACAGGCAGGCGCTGCCAGGTTTCTGTGGAGCATTCGGAGCTATTCGTTTAGCATTAAGACCACACGACTTTGATTATAACAGAGGAGGATTGCTTGACCACTATCCTTTGCTTTTTTATTGATTCTTAAAACAGAGTAATTTTCCAAACATAGATGTTGTTGTTTTGTTTTTTAAATGCAACGCTGTACTCTGATCGGGTCTGAAGCACAACAGGTACTCTGAGTCTTGCTAATTAGGAATACCGATTCACTGGGTCCGTGGTCATTTCTGCTGTTCCCCAGCATGGCCCTTGCCAGCACTGTTGTCCTTGCAAATTAGGTGTGCACAGTGCACCGTTGATTAATGGTTCACAGCTATTATTCACAGTGAAGCGTCATCAACGGGCCATTTAATTAAACGGTTGTCTCTATTACTTAGCCAACTAATGTAGCTTAAATAGAATAGGGCATTATTAATACACGTGAAAGGCCACCCACTTGACGCTTAAATCACTGCATATTCAAATGCTTACCTCGGGCTCACCTGCCATCATTGTGTGGGTTAAAATAGGTGGAAAATGCAATTGTAAAACAATAACACAGAAGCAACGAAGAAGGCGTCACTCACAATAGTAACTGTAAAAGGGTAAAGAGATATTTACGTACCATGGACTCTCACTGAAATGTGAGAGTCCATTTGTTCGACAATTTGTTCGACAACTTGAAAACAGTATCCCTTCCCATTGGCACTATGGTTGCATTTCTAGGTTGTTTTTTTTCTCTCTTTTTTTTTTTACCAGTTTATTTATTAATACCAAAAAAATCCATCCGGAATTAATTGCTTCTATCAACTGGCTTCATTCGTGGGTTGCAGTGCAAAAGACAAAGTGCCCAGCCAAACACGCTGCCCTGCACCATCAATCATCCACTCCGTATTAACTACCCCCACATCCCAATCGCAAAAGAAAACAATTAAAGTTAAACTTGTTGATTCACCATGGTGCACCAATAAATCACAAGCGCCATCTCCCGGCCCGTCGTTTTGTGTTCCCTGATGAGTGAGTCGCACAGTGAAAGCATTGTTTTGAACAAGTCCAATGGGACTTAGTTTGAATAAAAGGCTATCTGTGAGGACTCCTTTTTAAAAAGCATAACACAGACATTGCTCAACTCCTTGTGTGACAAAAACCAAAGGGAGAATGTGTACACACATGTGTTAAAAATGGCTCTCAGCTTTCTTTTTGGTAAAACAATGGAAACTGATCCCTCAGAGAGAACGAGGGAAGTTGTTTGAGTCCTGAGCACATTTTTGGAAGTCTCTATTCCTGGCTGAGCACTTGGAAGGGAAAGAAGCAATTGCTGTTCCTCACAGTGGGAAATCCATTTATAAAATGCATCCAGACACATTTTTTTAAACACTTTCAATTGTTGCCACTAATGAGCTGCTCTGTCTCTTTTATCATTTCATATTTTTTTTCTTGCACCTTCTTTTCAGCTCCTATGTGTTGTTTGTTGTTGCTGCTTTGGCAATGGAAAACACACCGTGCGAATGAGTCTTCCATCAATCTTGGCCACTTTGTAGTAGACTATTCTGGTCCTGGCAGTGTGTGCCTAGTGTGTGTGTGTGTGTGTGTGTGTGTGTGTGTGTGTGTGTGTGTGTGTGTGTGTGTGTGTGTGAGAAAGTGTGTGTGTGCGCGTGCGCCAATACATAAACAGGTAGAGCATTGTCTGGACTTGCAGCAGATGGGCTTTTACGCTCCATGTGACTCACCAGTTGCACGCCGTCATGTTTAAAACCTCCAGCAGTTCACTCTGCAGCCGCCACCACCACCGCCGCCCCACCACCCCCACCACTACTACAACTCAACGTGTTCAGTATTAAAGTCAGGATTCATTAATGGCCCAGGCTACTTAGATTATGTCCGGCGATATTCTGCACTAATGCAGCGACGAGGGATGAACCTCAACGAGGGTGCTCTCTCTCATGGGGGTGGGAGCGGGGAGAGAGAGTGGGAAAGGCAATTTGAGAATCAGACGTGATACAAAGATCCTACGTAGAAAAAAAGGACTTGTTACAGTCCGAGAAGGTGGAGGGGAGACAATAGCTCCACATACTGAGGATTGTCAAGCCGTGTGTTTGTGTTCGCATAATCAGGCTCCCATCATGTGGGAGGCCTTCCACAGGTGAGCCCCTAGTCAACGTCTAGACTGATGAGACAAAACGGGGACCCTATTTTATGAAGTTGTACGACACAGGAAATTAAGAAAGCAATTTAAAAAAGGATGAGGCTGCTGTTAATTGCTGTTTACTATTTGTTTGTAGAACTCACACTGTAATTAAAGGGATATTTGAGGAAAAACTTGGAATATAGTCTTTCATTTTTGGATACTTTTTAATCTCTCCTTTGTCTAAGCCATATTTGTTAACAAATTCAACATGCTATCCTTATTGTTACACTTGCTTGAACAAAGAAGAATTAAATGTATCATACTAATTAGCAACTAATCTAAAAGCAGCCATTTTTGGTACCTACAATTGGTTAGCTGATGATTATGAATTGCATAGGTTCATATTTGAAAGGAATTTGTGTTTCCCAATAACATATCTAGTGTGCTTGGGAAAAAAGCGAGGCATTAAAGACAAACCCACTTCAAATGTATTCTGCGTCTCTTCCTAATCATTGATGCAATACACTTTGCTGAGGCAACAATAACTGACAGAATGGATTTCCTGATCACTGTCAAAACATGGACTTCAAAACTCGAAGACTTTCCCCTCTACTGAAAAAGAACATAAGTCGAGTTAAGAAAGTTTCCCCAACATGAGCAAGGTCAAAAACAAGTTTCAGCCCAGGAGCGCGAAAATGTATTTGCCGCTTTAACTCAAGTGTGCTTCAATCAGTTATGAAGGGTATTGAAATACACTTGACCTGAACCATAACCTTGCACAGTAGGAAATCTGAAAAATACTTGTTTTTCATAAAAAAAACACAACTTTTCCAGTGTAGATCTATGTGGTATAACACCCCCTTTTAATCTGCAAGGCTTATATTCACACAGTAGATACATATGTCTAAGCCTACTAGGACAAACATGTATGAGTAGCTGCCAAGAAAGTCACCTTGGCCAGGCACTGTGTCTCTGCGGTGCTTGGCTGGTTTTCAGATTCTTGTCTTTGTCCGGCTGAGGCATCTTAGCTAATGAGCTAGCCGTAAGAGCATTAAAGGCTACCCGCTGGCTCCAGCGCCCCTGCCTTTCAGCTGGAAGGGAGTGAGACGCTACGCTACTGAAATGTGCTTCTTTCAATTAGAACATTAATAAACTCCCCCCGGCTGCCACTTTCCCACATTTTTCAACCGTCCCCTTTGAATAAAAAGGCTTTTAATATCATCTCACAGTTTTTCCACAGCGCTGTGTTGTTTCTGGATGACACATCAGTGATGGGATATTGGATACGTCTCGAAAATTAATGTGAGAATACCTTTTATGAGCGAAGTGGGCCCAGGAGCCTGGTGTTGTGGGGTCTGGTTCAAGGTTAAAAAGGGGCTTTGTCTCCACTGCCAGTTCAGATTAGATGAATTGTCGATACAAAAAGCCATAACACAGGACCACAACTGGTCTGTTTTTCTGTGCTTTGAATGTGATAAGCTTTCCCTTGTGCAGTGCAGTCTCTCTCTGTGCCATAGTGAGCTATACCATAAACGCAGTGTAACGTTTATTTTATGCCTGCAGTATCAACATGCTGCTCATTGCCACACAATAATATGATCTGAATGTACAATTTGTTGAAGTAGTTCTTCTGGTTTGGCTATACAGTTGTAGAGAGAATAAAAGTCATAATAATGCCCCCCTGACCACTCATAGAATAAGAAGAACAGGAAACATACAGCTTTGAAAGTAGCTCCTAAAGAGCTTTGGGAAAGGGCTGGCAAAAACATTTCACTGAATATAGTAATTGGAATACTTGTAAAACTGATAAATAGTCAACTTGGGTTCTTGCTCAAAGAATAAAAAGGCTTGCGGGCAAAAGGGAAAATTCATATGCGAACATCCCAGAGAAGAAGAGATGAAACGGTTTGGACAACGGAGAATGAAGCAGTGTTGTTTGACTAGATGAGATGACAACGGTATGCCCCCCCCCCCCTCAATCAGCGGCAATTATCCAAGATGGTGGCTCGACACCATAGCCAAGAGATGCCACTCTGCTATCCCACCACGACACAGCTGCAGCGCTGGAAAAGTACCTCCTGCCTGGGAGACTCGGAGCTCCCAATCCTGTTTTAATTGCACATACTTACTTTAATTTCACCATGGAGGACCAGCGAGAAGAATCCTTCCATAACAGGCCTAGATGAAGGCAAGTTGTTTAACAAGAGATAACTTGGCAAAAGTTAAAGCCTCCAAGAACAGCATAGGCTACATGCACTACGCTGTCGCTCAGCCTTCTGTCGCTACACTCCTGTTGCCATATTTCATGCCCACTAGAAAGCCCGGCAACATCACCCGAGTGTAATAACACACTTCATATTGGAGCCCGACTCGTAATTTCACCTTGTTTAATGAGACACGTTATTTTAATGGTAAATTAGTCATTGACATTCGTGTTTCGTGGATGCTATTCTCCCAAGGTGATGCTGGAATTTCCACAACAACCATAACAATAATAATAATTTTTAATTATGCCAAATGCCACAGCAGGTAGGGAGGTAGAGCCACCTATGGGGGAACATAGGGGGAGGAGGAGGGGGGACTTTCTGGTAGTATTTTGTTTTTCCAGGGCTCCTTCCTACTCACAAACTTGGAGCCGGTGAGCTGCTTGGAGCCAGAGGTCTCAAGAGATTTATAGGAGAGATTATGCTTGTCTGCTGGAGAGTCTCTAGCACCTTTCTCACATTCATTCATTCTATCGAGTGTGTGTACGTGTGTACGTGTGTGTGTGTGTGTGTGTGTGTGTGTGTACGTGTGTACATGTGTGTGTGTGTGTGTTTTTATATCACCTGTACTTGTAGAAATTAATTTGAATACGGAAATATATTGGTGTTTAATTCACTGCACCATGAAAAGGCTTTAGTTTCTGCTGTTGCAGCTATATGCTACTCTTCAGATTAACAGCAGCTCATAATTTCTTGATGATTCTTTTTTTTTAACTGGCCTCTCTACCAAGTCTCCTACAAGTCTGTCCCCTTAAAATCTGAAAAACGTCACTATTAAATACGTGAGGGTCATGTAGCAGTCCTTTACAGCCCCATAAAGTCAACAGTGGTGAGTAAATGGCGTCACATCTCATTTCAATATTGGCCTATGAAACCCTTTGAGATTGTGTTTTTGTGATGGTGCAGAGTGGGCAGAGCTTGAGGGTTCCACAAAAACCCCATCAGTGTTTCCAGGAGTCGTTTTCTTCTTTTGAAGATGACGTACAATCATCAAGGGTGATATAAGATGGTATAAAGTTTCTTCTTCATACTTGCTTCAACTTCGTTTTTGAGAAAGGACGATTGTATTTTTCAATTTGAGGTAGCCAACGTGACCCACTGGCCTTCCCATTTTCAGTGTGGAATACCAAAAATAACATTCTAGGGTGAGAGCGCCGTAGCCGGAGAATTGTGATAAATAGATAAATAAGGACAGTATGAATAAAGTTTTTAAAATATTTATATTTGTTAATACCATATTATATTAAGTTACATTAGTGATTAAAGTATAGTTGTACTGGTCTAGTACTAGTGTATGCATAGCAGATGCCTGATACATACAGTGTTCTTCATCCAAATAAGATTTTGGAAATAGTAAAAAGTACAAACACGTCATGTACTCAGAACCATTTTTGCTCTCTTGGGCAAAAAACACTCCTCCATAGTTGCGTTTAAAGTTGTTTTGCTGAAAAAGTCTAGTTTCTTGTTTATTTCGCACTAGGTGGTATATGGAAAAATAATGGTTAATTCTTACAGTGATGCTCCATGGGACTCTAGTGGTATTTTTCCAGCAGCACCTTGTGCCGTGCCGAGTGATACGAATATAACTAAAGTTCTCAACAGCTTCATTCTTTATTAATTGTTTGTTCCTAGCTGTATAAGGGTAATGAGGGATTAGATAGAAGGGCAACGCTGTGATTTTATTTGACTTTCAAAACAAAATTGCTTGAAATAGGACAGATTCTTTCAGCGTAGTCTTGGTCTAGTGTATGTCGATATTTTCCTAATATCAAGGACTTGTGTGGAAATACGTGTGAAACATTGCCCAATGTGTATACAAGACAATTTGGAAATAAATGGTCTCCCTCAGTGAGCTATTGAAATGATGACAAAAAAGAGGAAATACTAAACGTCAAACTGAATTCATGAATATATATCAAAGGGTAAAAAAGTGAGCGTGTTGTGGTGTCTTTGACTCAAGCCACAGGCATCATCAGTTACGGACACCCAGACACACAGCGGCTAGCCAATCAGCCTCGCCGCCTCCAACCGTGCCGAGCCGGCCCAGTAAAGTATAATGGAAAAATGGAGTAGTCTTACCGGCAAAGTTAGCCGCAGGTAAAAAGTCTTGTACCTTTTTTCGATTAACCAAGCATTGATTTATCGATGAGAGGTTTGCATACTTTAGCTACAGACGCACAAAACCCGAAACAGAAAAGTGTCAAAAGGAGAAATTAGGATTTTTTAAGACAGCACCTAAATCCTCAGATAAAGACCCGCCCACATTGTCTGTATAACTGGATGGGATTCATTGAGCTAGTTTTAAATGTTAATATATGCATGTATAAAGTCAAGTGATATGCCTACCTCTTCCACAGATGTTCAGGAAGTCTTCCCGTCTTTACGTCTTTCTTCTAGATGATCCCGGCTTCCTAGGAGCAATAATTATATTATATTATTCTCAATAGTTTAATTTCATAAAAGGGGATACAAATCATAGGGTTGGTAGATAGATTCCTGCATTCTACTTCTACGCCATTAGTTTGGGAGGGTTAAGTATCTCCTTCCTAATTTGGCAAGCAGGTTATGAAATGGCCTGAATTAGCAGAGAAATAAAGTGTGGGAATAACTTATCTTCTACCGTCCATAATTGGATGAGCCGTGAGGAATTGTATACTTTATAAATGATCCTCATTACTAGCCCCAGAGACATGCTGAAACAGTCCTGGGTGGGCGAGGTGGACCCAGGTGATATATTTGAATGGCATAATAATGTGTTCTGGTGAACCGAATTAGGTTACTCTCAGACTTTAAGACTATTATGAAAAAAAATGAATTTGCAAGTGCATATTAAAGTCTATGAAATATTTATGGATTTGTCCCAACGTATTAAGAATTAAACGTGAATTGTGACTGGGAATAGGCTACCGTGTCATCTCCAACATTCGTCAATCATTCGTCGAGGGTGTTGAAGGCTCGTGCTTTATAACCGAGAATTAATGCTTTTTCGCTTAGTTCCGCAACGAGCACTTCCTGGTTTGAAGGTCGTCAT